>NC_057803.1:587379464-587578471 GCF_018294505.1 Triticum aestivum | reverse complement strand
CAGAGAGGTACCCCACTATGTATCTTAGGGTTCAGGATGGGGGCGGTGGTCGCTGGCGGTGGTGGGGCGTTGGCGGGACGGTGGCGTGGGGATCGCCGGAGAAAAAGCTCGGCATGGGGGGGGGCTAGAGGGATGGCCGGGGCGGCGCGGACCGGCGGTGGGGAGTGTTTTCGGGGTGGGCGGGGCGGCGCACCGCCTGCCGCGGGCGGCGGGGGGCTGCTGTTTGGCCGGCTCACGGGGGTGGAGGTTGAAGATGAACCGCAGGCCCGTGATTTCGTATCCAATGGCTGCAAAATCGACTGACCAGAGATGAAGAAGTCAGTCGACCGACGTGTAGCCTCACCTTGCTAGTGTGTTCAGTTTCGACAGCAAAATTCAGTTTCGACAGTTAAGTTCAGTTTCGATAGTTAAATTCAGTTTCGACAGTTAAGTTCAGAGATGAGCGGCTGATGTATTTGACATCTAGCACTTTGTGGTTATGTATTTTACGTCATGTATTGGAGATGCTATTAGAATTCCACTCAGGTTAACATTGTTCGTTGTCTCTCTTGTCCTGCTTCAGCCTCGGCGTCGTACAACTCACCGGAGCTGCTCCAACGACGAAACCCTCCATCACAGCAGAGCAGTACCTCGGGCTCCATCTCCAGACACCTAAGATCTTCTTTCCCTCCTCCGACAGCCAAGTCAGCCGGAGCATCCTCACCGTCCAACCCAATCACGATGAGATCGACATGGCTTCGCCAAAGAGGTTGTACACTTGTTGCATCTCTTTTTTACTCTACATGTTATATATATTGTCCACTGAGCACTCGTAGTAACGGGAAATACGATTATTTTATCCTACTATATGACAAGCAGTGAGGTACCAGGCAACTTAGCTATCCGCGATGGACTCTCTTGAACGCCATCATTATTTATCTCTGCGCGTTTGAGCTGTGCATTTGTCGATGGGCCTGGGAGTTGAGCTAGTATGGCAGTGGCCTGGGTCCAAAGTAATAGAAGTGGCACAAAAACTTCTTTTAGTGTAGGATTTTCCTTGCTGAAGCCTGCCTACTAGAATCGCTAGTGCTTGAAAGGAAAAGTGAATGAAAAACATCAGAATTGGAAAGTTTCCTTTGGTACTACTTTTCATGAATTTGGTGCAAAGGAAAACTGTAGGATTTGTTCCTTTAGTGTCTCCTTGAAAGAAAAACCATAGGAATTCTAATTTCCACTTCTCCTCCTTTTCATATTCCTATTCATCAAGCACAAGACTAAGAGATAGTAGCATAATGGCATTATAACCGTACATTTTCTTGTGGTTTGACTTAATCTCAGCATGCTTTTTTGCATCCTGTGATCTTCCAATTGTTGTGAATCAAACACCCAGATTGGCAAAAATCATGTGTTTTTAAATTCTCTATTTTGCACGTGCATTCCTATCCTATTCCTGTCTATTTCCTATCCCTGCATTGTTAGAATCCTCAAATTCAAACAAGCCCTTACTCAATTACTTCTGTTACAGATATGTGTCAAAGAAAACCTTGTGTGGTTTGTCCTGCTCCTGCGGCGCTGTGTTCCATCCCAACTCAGCTGCTCCAATGACGGAAGGGTTCACCACAGCAGGGATCCTCTCTCCAGACTGTCTTTCACCGCCTCAGATCTTCTTCCCCGCCGCCGGCAGCCACGGCAACTGCATTACCATCATCAACTGAGCAGATGACCTTGAGGACTACACGGGTCCGCAAGAGAGGTCGCACTCTTTCGTGTCTGCTTACGTTATGCGTCGCTTAATATGATGACATGCTACATTATCGTCGTGTTCACCTATTAGACTCCGAGTCAGGTCCAAACTAATGCTGAAACTTGAGTTTTTAAATGGTTGTGGGGTACATATTGGGGCAGCAATCAGTACTATCTGTCTACTATCTGGTTAATCTCCGGTGTCTACTATGAGTTTCATGTTGGGTGCAAACAAACATTAAAGGAGCCATTATCTGTATTCTTTAACTAAAGCTATTATCTGCCTGCTATCATTGGTTTTGGGTCTATCCACAGTTTGCTACCATCACTCTGGATTTGTGCATGCACTCCTTACATAATCTCACTATGTTTTATTCCTATGCATCCAGTTATTGTACACAATGGAACTGATCATGTAGAGCAAAAGAGACGAGCCTTGCGTGGCAATAAAATTTCATGCAGACGTCGTTCCATGGTGGGCGCAAAGGCAGCCCCCCCTCCACCCATTTCGGATCGTAATCAAGAGGAAGATAACTGTTATGAGGGGGATTCAGAAGGAGAAGACCACTCCTATTTACCCCATGAGGTCTTTGCTCTAACTTGGCATGCTGATGTTGGTAATATCATGCATATGGTGCCTTGCATTACTTACTGTATACATTAAAGATATCATCTGCTTAGTTTAGACATGCTTTGTGTCAATGCCATCTATTTAGTTTCTTTATCGTATATGTGAATCATGCAATGCCATCTTGTCTAGCCAAGCATCATATATGTGAATTTTGCAATGCCACCCTGGTTAGCCAGTCATCTTATATGTGAATTATATCATGCCATCATTTTTTTATTACGTGTTAAATTTGTCAAGAATTTTAGTACATTCAATTACTCTTCATGTGCATCAGCCATTTGGCACGGTCATGGAAAAATCTGGAGTGGAAACAAGGTCTTCAAAGCAGACAATGCTATCTGACGAAGCGCATGTCTTGCTGGTTACCGATAGCTCCTCAGAGTAGGATTCAGAGACAGATGACCAGTCATACCCCCCCCCCCCCGAGGTGCATGCCCTACCTTGGCAGGGTTATGTTGCTCATATCGTGCGTATGGTATCTTGCATTGCTATGTCATTTGCTTAGTTTAGACATGCTTTGTGTGAATGCCACCTGTTTAGTGTCTAATTACCATATATGTGAATTATGCAATGACATCTTGTTGCAAGACATTATATATGTGAATTATGCAATGTTATCTTGTTGCAAGGCATTATGTATATGAATTATGCAATGCCATGTTGTTTAGGCAAGCGTCATTTATGTGAAATATATCATGCCGTCCTTTTTTTGTATTTCTCATTGCTTTTGTCGATAATGTTTGTATATTCAACTGCTCTTCCTATGCATCAGCCATTTGAATTGGTGATGGAGAAATCTGGAGCGAAAACAAGGTCTTCGGAGCAGACAATGCTACCTGCTGAAGCAGATATCTTGCTGGTTATAGATAGCTCTTCAGAGGAGGATTCAGAGGCAGATGACCAGTCCTATTATCCCCCTGAGGTGTATGCTCAAACTTGGCAGGGTTATATTACTCATATAATGCATATGTTGTATTGCAATGCTTAGTTTTTAGATCATATACACAATATTGAATGCCATCTCCTTAGTTGACACATCATATATGTGATTGCCCTCTGCTCACTTCCTTATTATATAAATCATATATTTGAATTATGTCATGCCATGATGTTTACATAGACAGCATGTATCTGAATTATGGCATGCCAACCCATTTTCTAAAGACATAATATAGTTATATCATCTCATCCTGTTTACATAGTCATCATATTTTAAATTATGTCATTCTATCCGTGAATTATATCATGCCATCATGTTTCCATCGACGGCATGTTTGTGATTTATGGCATGCCAACCACTTTAATAGACACATCGTATAGTTAAATCATGTCATCATGTTTACATAGTCATCATATTTTGAAGTATGTCATTCTATCCTGTTTAGTTAGCCATCATACATGTGAAATTGTGTCATGCTATCCTGTTTAATTAGCCATCATATATGTGAAATTATGTCCTGCTATTCTTTTTGCTTAGACAACATAAATGTGAATTATTTCATGCCCTGTTTTCTTCCCTACTATCCATTGGACCTGTCTATCTTACAATGTCTGTACATTCAATTACTTTTCTTGTTTATCAACCATTTCAATTGGAGGGAGTGATGGTAGTATCTATGGGAGTAAAAACACGGTCTTCAGAAAAGATCGTGCTACCTGTCGATGTAGATAGAACCACGGTTGTACTTGCCCAAGAACCAGCCCCACCACACATAACCCACACTCATGCAGATTGTACCCCTACCCAGTTGGACAGAGAACCAGCTACACCCCTTCTAACCCCAACCCCAGCAGATAGACACCCAGTTCCCGTTGACACAGCACCGTCTCCACCACAGAGCACCCAAACACGAGCAGTTAGTAAGGCAACTGCAGTGCCCAAATCACGAGGACCACCACTCCGAACCCGAAGTCAACGCTTAAAGCAGAAGAAGAATTGTTCTCAGGTCAGGTTCCGTAGCTATGGTTCATACTACTTTGCTCTTGCATCACTGTATTTACTGATACCAACTAATTTCAAATTTGAAGGATGCAACTGAAACTCCAATGGCGCCACAGGTATGTTTTAAACCTGTTTCTTCAACGTGTTTGGCTGTTTGCTGTTGTAACTTGCTCTATGTCGATTTCAGTTTCAATTGAATAAACAGTTATGTTCTCATGCCATGCACATTACAAGTGTTGTTATTGTTGTGTAGTTTCCCACACTTATATTCTATCTATGTTGCTTTGTCTTAAATAGATATGATTCAAACTATATCTATCTTGATTTGGCAACATAAACTAGAATGATATAGACCATACAATGACCATACTACATAGATATATGTTTGTTTCATGCTGTTATCCTGTCCACCTTACTACTGAACAGGTTTACCAAAATGAGTTTCATATACTACATTGTAAACCTGAGATGTGTTTGTTTGTTTCTCTTTTAGAACGCGGATAAAATATTGGAGAAGAGTACCCTGTTATGCAATGGTAGAGGAAGCAATGCAGATAAGGTTCAAGATAGTGAGACATCCCTTTTGGTCTCCAAGAAAGCTGATAAAAACTATATTGAAGACACTGAGACAACCCGAAAGTCCTGTCTTGATGTAGTGTTCGAGTTACTGGCTACCACTGCTGGCACCAGCTCTTCGAACTCGTTGCCTGAATCAGTTCGGCTTCTTGAGTCTCAACTTCAAGTTGAAAGACATCGATCAGATGTTATGCAACAGGAAGCCAAAGGACTAAGGAAGTCCCTGCAGAATTCAGATGCATACTTTCTGGTGCAACAGCAAGCGCTGGAGGACTTAAGCGCCAAACAAGAGAAAGTTAATAAGCTTGCTAAGCATCTTGCTAGCATTATGGGTACCCAGGATATTGTTTCTTGAGCTCTTCTGAAGTGGTTTCAGTTCTGGACTTGTTTTGCTGCGGCGTTTATATGCTGATGTGTTCCCTATATTTGCACTGGTGGCGAACTTTGATGCCCAGTGGATGTAATATGTGTAATAGCCGTGATAGCCTAGTGTAAGTTGCTTGCTTATTTATTTCCTTGTTGTCTTGTTTATTTGTTTGCTTGTAGTCAGTGCAGTTCTTTTTCTGCAGTTTGCTAGTGGCTGCAATAACCTATTTTTTAAACTAGGCCATAATAACCATGGGCTAATATTTACTGTAGTGACACTGGGCCTCCTACGGGCCGTAGAAACAGTGGGCCTTCTACGGGCCGTATAAACAGTGGGCCTTTTACGGGCCGTAGAAACAGTGGGCCTTCTACGGGCCGTAGAAACAATGGGCCTTCTACGGGCCGTAGAAACAATGGGCCTTCTACGAGCCATATCTGAAGGAAATATGCCCTAGAGGCAATAATAAAGTTATTATTTATTTCCTCACATATCATGATAAATGTTTATTATTCATGCTAGAATTGTATTAACCGGAAACATAATACATGTGTGAATATATAAACAAACAGAGTGTCACTAGTATGCCTCTACTTGACTAGCTTGTTAATCAAAGATGGTTATGTTTCCTAACCATGGACAAAGAGTTGTTATTTGATTAATGAGGTCACATCATTAGTTGAATGATCTGATTGACATGACCCATTCCATTAGCTTAGCACCCGATCGTTTAGTATGTTGCTATTGCTTTCTTCATGACTTATACATGTTCCTATGACTATGAGATTATGCAACTCTCGTTTACCGGAGGAACACTTTGTGTGCTACCAAATGTCACAACGTAACTGGGTGATTATAAAGGTGCTCTAAAGGTGTCTCCGAAGGTACTTGTTGGGTTGGCGTATTTCGAGATTAGGATTTGTCACTCCGAATGTCGGAGAGGTATCTCTGGGCCCTCTCGGTAATGCACATCACATAAGCCTTGCAAGCATTACAACTAATGTGTTAGTTGTGAGATGATGTATTATGGAACGAGTAAAGAGACTTGCCAATAACGAGATTGAACTAGGTATTGGATACCGACGATCGAATCTCGGGCAAGTAACATACCGATGACAAAGGGAACAACGTATGTTGTCATGCGGTCTGACCGATAAAGATCTTCGTAGAATATGTAGGAGCCAATATGGGCATCCAGGTCCCGCTATTGGTTATTGACCGGAGACGTGTCTCGGTCATGTCTACATTGTTCTCGAACCGTAGGGTCCGCATGCTTAACGTTACGATGACAGTTATTATGAGTTTATGTATTTTGATGTACCGAAGGTTGTTCGGAGTCCCGGATGTGATCATGGACATGACGAGGAGTCTCGAAATGGTCGAGACATTAAGATCGATATATTGGACGACTATATTCGGACACCGAAATTGTTCCGGGTGATTTCGGATAAAACCGGAGTGCCGGAGGGGTTACCGGAACCCCCCGGGGAAGTAATGGGCCTTAGTGGGCCTGAGGGGAGAGAGAGGGCAGCAGCCCAGGAGGTGGCGCGCCCCCCTCATGGGGAGTCCGAATAGGACTAGGAGGGGGGCGCGGCCCCCCTTTCCCTCTACCTCTCCCTCTCTTTCCTTCCCCCTCTCTATTCCTAGTTGGACTAGGAAAGGGGAGTCCTACTCCCACTAGGAGGAGGACTCCCCCCCTCTCCTTGGCGCGCCCCAAGGGCCGGCCGGCCTCCCCCTTGCTCCTTTATATACGGGGGCAGGGGGCACCCTAGAACACACAAGTTGATCATCGTGATCGTTCCTTAGCCGTGTGCGGTGCCCCCCTCCACCATATTCCACCTCGGTCATATTGTAGCAGCGCTTAGGCGAAGCCCTGCGACGGTAGAACATCAAGATCGTCACCATGCTGTCGTGCTGACGGAACTCATCCCCGAAGCTTTGCTGGATCGGAGCCCGGGGAGCGTCATCGAGTTGTACGTGTGCCAAGAACTCGGAGGTGCCGGAGTAACGGTGCTTGGATCGGTCGGACCGGGAAGACGTACGACTACTTCCTCTATGTTGCGTCAACGCTTCTGCTTCGGTCTACGAGGGTACGTAGACAACACTCTCCCCTCTCGTTGCTATGCATCACCATGATCTTGCGTGTGCGTAGGAATTTTTTTGAAATTACTACGTTCCCCAACAGTGGTATCAGAGCCTAGGTTTTATGGTTTGATGTTATATGCACGAGTAGAACACAAGTGAGTTGTGGGCGATATAAGTCATACTGCCTACTAGCATGCCATACTTTGGTTCGGCGGTATTGTTGGATGAAGCGGTCCGGACCGACATTACGCGTACGCTTACGCGAGACTGGTTCTACCGCCGTGCTTTGCACACAGGTGGCTGGCGGGTGTCAGTTTCTCCAACTTTAGTTGAACCGAGTGTGGCTACGCCCGGTCCTTGCGAAGGTTAAAACGGCATCAACTTGACAAACTATCGTTGTGGTTTTCATGCGTAGGTAAGATTGGTTCTTGCTTAAAGTCCGTAGCAGCCACGTAAAACTTGCAACAACAAAGTAGAGGACGTCTAACTTGTTTTTGCAGGGCATGTTGTGATGTGATATGGTCAAGACATGATGCTAAATTTTATTGTATGAGATGATCATGTTTTGTAACCGAGTTATCGGCAACTGGCAGGAGCCATATGGTTGTCGCTTTATTGTATGCAATGCAATCGCCCTGTAATGCTTTACTTTATCACTAAGCGGTAGCGATAGTCGTAGAAGCATAAGATTGGCGAGACGACAACGATGCTACGATGGAGATCAAGGTGTCGCGCCGGTGACGATGGTGATCATGACGGTGCTTCGGAGATGGAGATCACAAGCACAAGATGATGATGGCCATATCATATCACTTATATTGATTGCATGTGATGTTTATCTTTTATGCATCTTATCTTGCTTTGATTGACGGTAGCATTATAAGATGATCTCTCACTAATTATCAAGAAGTGTTCTCCCTGAGTATGCACCGTTGCCAAAGTTCGTCGTGCCCAGACACCACGTGATGATCGGGTGTGATAAGCTCTACGTCCATCTACAACGGGTGCAAGCCAGTTTTGCACACGCAGAATACTCGGGTTAAACTTGACGAGCCTAGCATATGCAGATATGGCCTCGGAACACGGAGACCGAAAGGTCGAGCGTGAATCATATAGTAGATATGATCAACATAATGATGTTCACCATTGAAGACTAATCCATTTCACGTGATGATCGGTTATGGTTTAGTTGATTTGGATCACGTGGTCACTTAGAAGATTAGAGGGATGTCTATCTAAGTGGGAGTTCTTAAGTAATATGATTAATTGAACTTAAATTTATCATGAACTTAGTCCCTGATAGTATCTTTCTTGTTTATGTTGATTGTAGATAGATGGCCCGTGCTGTTGTTCCGTTGAATTTTAATGCGTTCCTTGAGAAAGCAAAGTTGAAAGATGATGGTAGCAATTACACGGACTGGGACCGTAACTTGAGGATTATCCTCATTGCTGCACAAAAGAGTTACGTCCTGGAAGCACCACTGGGTGCCAGGCCTGCTGCTGATGCAACTGACGACGTTAAGAACGTCTGGCAGAGAAAAGTTGATGACTACTCGATAGTTCAATGTGCCATGCTTTACGGCTTAGAACCGGGACTTCAACGACGTTTTGAACGTCATGGGGCATATGAGATGTTCCAGGAGTTGAAGTTAATATTTCAGCAGAATGCCCGGATTGAGAGATATGAAGTCTCCAATAAGTTCTATAGCTGCAAGATGGAGGAGAATAGTTCTGTCAGTGAGCATATACTCAAGATGTCTGGGTATTGTAATCACTTGATTCAACTGGGAGTTAATCTTCCGGATGATAGCGTCATTGACAGAATTCTCCAATCACTTCCACCAAGCTACAAGAGCTTCGTGATGAACTATAATATGCAAGGGATGGATAAGACAATTCCCGAGCTCTTCGCAATGCTAAAGGCTGCGGAGGTAGAAATCAAGAAGGAGCATCAAGTGTTGATGGTCAACAAGACCACTAGTTTCAAGAAAAAGGGCAAAGGGAAGAAGAAGGGGAACTTCAAGAAGAACAGCAAACAAGTTGCTGCTCAGGAGAAGAAACCCAAGTCTGGACCTAAGCCTGAAACTGAGTGCTTCTACTGCAAGCAGACTGGTCACTGGAAGCGGAACTGCCCCAAGTATTTGGCGGATAAGAAGGATGGCAAGGTGAACAAAGGTATATGTGATATACATGTTATTGATGTGTACCTTACTAGAGCTCGCAGTAGCACCTGGGTATTTGATACTGGTTCTGTTGCTAATATTTGCAACTCGAAACAGGGACTACGGATTAAGCGAACACTGGCAAAGGACGAGGTGACGATGCGCGTGGGAAATGGTTCCAAAGTCGATGTGATCGCGGTCGGCAAGCTACCTCTACATCTACCTTCGGGATTAGTATTAGACCTAAATAATTGTTATTTGGTGCCAGCGTTGAGCATGAACATTATATCTGGATGTTGTTTGATGCGAGACGGTTATTCATTTAAATCAGAGAATAATGGTTGTTCTATTTATATGAGTAATATCTTTTATGGTCATGCACCCTTAAAGAGTGGTCTATTTTTGATGAATCTCGATAGTAGTGATACACATATTCATAATGTTGAAGCCAAAAGATGCAGAGTTGATAATGATAGTGCAACTTATTTGTGGCACTGCCGTTTAGGTCATATCGGTGTAAAGCGCATGAAGAAACTCCATACTGATGGACTTTTGGAACCACTTGATTATGAATCACTTGGTACTTGCGAACCGTGCCTCATGGGCAAGATGACTAAAACGCCGTTCTCCAGTACTATGGAGAGAGCAACAGATTTGTTGGAAATCATACATACAGATGTATGTGGTCCAATGAATGTTGAGGCTCGTGGCGGATATCGTTATTTTCTCACCTTCACAGATGATTTAAGCAGATATGGGTATATCTACTTAATGAAACATAAGTCTGAAACATTTGAAAAGTTCAAAGAATTTTAGAGTGAGGTTGAAAATCATCGTAACAAGAAAATAAAGTTTCTGCGATCTGATCGTGGAGGAGAATATTTGAGTTACGAGTTTGGTCTACATTTGAAACAATGCGGAATAGTTTCGCAACTCGCGCCACCCGGAACACCACAGCGCAATGGTGCGTCCGAATGTCGTAATCGTACTTTACTTGATATGGTGCGATCTATGATGTCTCTTACAGATTTACCGCTATCATTTTGGGGTTATGCTTTAGAGACGGCCGCATTCACGTTAAATAGGGCACCATCAAAATCTGTTGAGACGACGCCTTATGAACTATTGTTTAGCAAGAAACCAAAGTTGTCATTTCTTAAAATTTGGGGCTGCGATGCTTATGTAAAAAAACTTCAACCTGATAAGCTCGAACCCAAATCGGAGAAATGTGTCTTCATAGGATACCCAAAGGAGACTGTTGGGTACACCTTCTATCACAGATCCGAAGGCAAGACATTCGTTGCGAAGAATGGATCCTTTCTAGAGAAGGAGTTTCTCTCGAAAGAAGTGAGTGGGAGGAAAGTAGAACCTGATGAGGTAACTGTACCTGCTCCCTTATTGGAAAGTAGCACATCACAGGAACCGGTTTCTATGACGTCTGAACCAATTAGAGAGGAAGTTAATGATGATGATCATAGAACTTCAGATCAAGTTACTACAGAACCTCGTAGATCAACCAGAGTAAGATCCGCACCAGAGTGGTACGGCAATCCTGTTCTGGAAGTCATGCTACTAGATCATGATGAACCTACGAACTATGAAGAAGCGATGGTGAGCTCAGATTCCACAAAATGGCTTGAAGCCATGAAATCTGAGATGGGATCCATGTATGAGAACAAAGTGTGGACTTTGGTTGAGTTGCCCGATGATCGGCAAGCAATTGAGAATAAATGGATCTTCAAGAAGAAGACTGACGCTGACGGTAATGTTACTGTCTACAAAGCTCGACTTGTCGCAAAAGGTTTTCGACAAGTTCAAGGGATTGACTACGATGAGACCTTCTCACCCGTAGCGATGCTTAAGTCTGTCTGAATCATGTTAGCAATTGCCGCATTTTATGATTATGAAATTTGGCACATGGATGTCAAAACTGCATTCCTGAATGGATTTCTGAAAGAGGAGTTGTATATGATGCAACCAGAAGGTTTTATCGATCCAAAGGGAGCTAACAAAGTGTGCAAGCTCCAGCGATCCATTTATGGACTGGTGCAAGCCTCTCGGAGTTGGAATAAACGCTTTGATAGTGTAATCAAAGCATTTGGGTTTGTACAGACTTTTGGAGAAGCCTGTATTTACAAGAAAGTGAGTGGGAGTGCTGTAGCATTTCTGATATTATATGTAGATGACATGTTACTAATCGGAAATGATATAGAATTTCTGGATAGCATAAAGGGATACTTGAATAAGAGTTTTTCAATGAAAGACCTCGGTGAAGCTGCTTACATATTGGGCATTAAGATCTATAGAGATAGATCAAGACGCTTAATTGGACTTTCACAAAGCACATACCTTGACAAAGTTTTGAAGAAGTTCAAAATGGATCAAGCAAAGAAAGGGTTCTTGCGTGTGTTACAAGGTGTGAAGTTGAGTAAGACTCAATGCCCGACCACTATAGAAGATAGAGAGAAAATGAAAGATGTTCCCTATGCTTCAGCCATAGGCTCTATCATGTATGCAATGCTGTGTACCAGACCTGATGTGTGCCTTGCTATAAGTCTAGCAGGGAGGTACCAAAGTAATCCAGGAGTGGATCACTGGACAGCGGTCAAGAACATCCTGAAGTACCTGAAAAGGACTAAGGATATGTTTCTCGTATATGGAGGTGACAAAGAGCTCATCGTAAACGGTTACGTTGATGCAAGCTTTGACACTGATCCGGACGATTCTAAATCGCAAACCGGATACGTGTTTACATTAAACGGTGGAGCTGTCAGTTGGTGCAGTTCTAAACAAAGCGTCGTGGCGGGATCTACATGTGAAGCGGAGTACATAGCTGCTTCGGAAGCAGCAAACGAAGGAGTTTGGATGAAGGAGTTCATAACCGATCTAGGTGTCATACCTAGTGCATCGGGTCCAATGAAAATCTTTTGTGACAATACTGGTGCAATTGCCTTGGCAAAGGAATCCAGATTTCACAAGAGAACCAAGCACATCAAGAGACTCTTCAATTCCATCCGGGATCTAGTCCAGGTGGGAGACATAGAGATTTGCAAGATACATACAGATCTGAATGTAGCAGACCCGTTGACTAAGCCTCTTCCACGAGCAAAACATGATCAACACCAAGACTCCATCGGTGTTAGAATCATTACTGTGTAATCTAGATTATTGACTCTAGTGCAAGTGGGAGACTGAAGGAAATATGCCCTAGAGGCAATAATAAAGTTATTATTTATTTCCTCATATATCATGATAAATGTTTATTATTCATGCTAGAATTGTATTAACCGGAAACATAATACATGTGTGAATATATAAACAAACAGAGTGTCACTAGTATGCCTCTACTTGACTAGCTCGTTAATCAAAGATGGTTATGTTTCCTAACCATGGACAAAGAGTTGTTATTTGATTAACGAGGTCACATCATTAGTTGAATGATCTGATTGACATGACCCATTCCATTAGCTTAGCACCCGATCTTTAGTATGTTGCTATTGCTTTCTTCATGATTTATACATGTTCCTATGACTATGAGATTATGCAACTCCCGTTTACCGGAGGAACACTTTGTGTGCTACCAAACATCACAACGTAACTGGGTGATTATAAAGGTGCTCTACAGGTGTCTCCGAAGGTACTTGTTGGGTTGGCGTATTTCGAGATTAGGATTTGTCACTCCGAATGTCGGAGAGGTATCTCTGGGCCCTCTCGGTAATGCACATCACATAAGCCTTGCAAGCATTACAACTAATGTGTTAGTTGTGAGATGATGTATTACGGAACGAGTAAAGAGACTTGCCAATAACGAGATTGAACTAGGTATTGGATACCGACGATCGAATCGCGGGCAAGTAACATACTGATGACAAAGGGAACAACGTATGTTGTCATGCGGTCTGACCGATAAAGATCTTCGTAGAATATGTAGGAGCCAATATGGGCATCCAGGTCCCGCTATTGGTTATTGACCGGAGACGTGTCTCGGTCATGTCTACATTGTTCTCGAACCGTAGGGTCCGCACGCTTAACGTTACGATGACAGTTATTATGAGTTTATGTATTTTGATGTACCGAAGGTTGTTCGGAGTCCCGGATGTGATCATGGACATGACGAGGAGTCTCGAAATGGTCGAGACATTAAGATCGATATATTGGACGACTATATTCGGACACCGGAATTGTTCCGGGTGATTTCGGATAAAACCGGAGTGCCGGAGGGGTTACCGGAACCCCCCGGGGAAGTAATGGGCCTTAGTGGGCCTGAGGGGAGAGAGAGGGCAGCAGCCCAGGAGGTGGCGCGCCCCCCCCTCATGGGGAGTCCGAATAGGACTAGGAGGGGGGCGCGGCCCCCCTTTCCCTCTACCTCTCCCTCTCTTTCCTTCCCCCTCTCTATTCCTAGTTGGACTAGGAAAGGGGAGTCCTACTCCCACTAGGAGGAGGACTCCCCCCTCTCCTTGGCGCGCCCCAAGGGCCGGCCGGCCTCCCCCTTGCTCCTTTATATACGGGGGCAGGGGGCACCCTAGAACACACAAGTTGATCATCGTGATCGTTCCTTAGCCGTGTGCGGTGCCCCCCTCCACCATATTCCACCTCGGTCATATTGTAGCAGCGCTTAGGCGAAGCCCTGCGACGGTAGAACATCAAGATCGTCACCACGCCGTCGTGCTGACGGAACTCATCCCCGAAGCTTTGCTGGATCGGAGCCCGGGGAGCGTCATCGAGCTGTACGTGTGCCAAGAACTCGGAGGTGCCGGAGTAACGGTGCTTGGATCGGTCGGACCGGGAAGACGTATGACTACTTCCTCTATGTTGCGTCAATGCTTCCACTTCGGTCTACGAGGGTATCTAGACAACACTCTCCCCTCTCGTTGCTATGCATCACCATGATCTTGCATGTGCGTAGGAAATTTTTTGAAATTACTACGTTCCCCAACAATATCATCAATGGGCCTTCTACGGGCCGTGTCATCAATGGGCCTTATACGGGCCGTATGATCGATTGGCCAAACATGGGCCAAACAGACCGCATTCTGGCCGTAAACGGGCTAGAGTTGGAATCGTCCGTTCATGGGCCGACCATAATGGGCCATCGTTAATAGGCCGTATTTGATGACGCTATGAAAACGGCCCAACGTATTAACGGACCAAAAATGGGTCGACTGTAACCACGGGCTGAATTTGGCCCACAAGCAGAAAATGACAGTAACGGGCCGTAAGTAAACGAATGCTGGAAAATAGCCCAAGAATAAATGGGCTCTGAGAAGGCCGAAAGATAACATGGGCTGGAAACGGCCCAACGGAATAACGGGCCGTTAATGGGTATAAAGTGATACACTGTTCTTTACGGGCCAGTTTCACCACGGGCCGTTAATGGGTGTAAAGTGATACACTGTTCATTACGGGCCAGTTTCAGCACGGGTCGTTAATAGGCCAAGAGTTACATAGGGCCTCATATGGGCCGAAAGACGTCATGGGCCATACATGGGCCAGAAGTGAAAACGGGCTAGAATCATATTGGATGGCCCAGATGACGCTACTAGGCCTAATTCGAATAGGGCGTAACGGGCCTTGGGTTAGCGGGCTGTAAATGGGCTATATGCGAACAAGCCGTTAACAGGCTTTCCATGGTCCGGCCCGCCAGCTTTTGACCAAGTCAAACGGGCCAGCCTTTTCACAGGAATGGGCCTCTGTTGGGCCGTGCCACGTGTCGACGTATCATAGACGCCTATCTGACCCACTGACGAGCTGACATGTGTTTCATCCGGCCAATAAGAATTTTACACGTGGAAATTTCCCATTGGTCGGGGTTGTTAAGGGGTTATCGGATCCAAAACCTGACCCGATAGCTTAACAACGTTCCGTTACGGTGGATTCCACGTGTCGGTCACCCTTGAAGAAAGCACTTCTGTGACGCTCCATTTATCATCATGGAAGTGGACACTTCCGTGATGATAATTTTGGTAATGTCATGGAACACTTCTACGACAGCACATGTATGACTATCTTGATTCTGTCATAAATTTGTCATGGATGTACATGCATGACAAAAAACGCGACCTACTGTGACAAACACGTATCATCACGGAAGTGTATTTTTTTTGTAGTGACGACTCCAAGGTCCTGTCTTGATGAAGACAGTGAGTTGAAGCTACTCACCAGCAGGTGTGAGACAACCTCTATGCAGTCGCTGCCTCAATCAGTTCGACTTCTTCAGTCTCAACTTAAAGCGGAAAGGCTTGCTTCAGCTCAGCTCCGACTTGAAGTCAAAGATGCAAGGAAGATGTCAGAGGACTGCCTTGCGCACTATGGTGCCATACAACTAGGGAGGGAGCATATATCATTGACACAACTGAGGTGTCATCAGCTTGTTCGGCTGCTTGCAGGGACCGCCCTGGCCAGGCCTAGTGCCTTCTGAAGTGTTCTCAGTTTTGTATATTCTTTTGTCGGCGCGTTTATATGCACTGGTGGCGACCTTTGATGCCCAGTGTATGTAATCCGCGGCCACGTTGCGCTTTATTATCACCGGTAGTGAACTTTGATTCCTAGTGGATGTACTATGTTGTAATTTCTGTATTGTATAGTCTAGGTTTATTTCTTGGTCGGTATGCTGTAATTTAGGACGGAAGGTTCAGTGGATCTCAGTGTTGTCGGTCTTCAGGCCGGCCCGTTACTCATATGGGACAAAACATGGGCCTATAATCATCTTGGGCCATTAGCAGGTCTAAACCTATAGTAGTTTCCCACCTTTAACAGGCCGAGTAAAGTTCTAGCCAGCTGGGCCAGAGAATACCATGGGCTTTTAACAGGCTTAAACCTAGATTGGGCCAGCGTTGGGCCGAAAAATTCACGGGCCAATACAGGCAGAAACTGTCTAAGGCCCATGTTTGGCCCAAATAGGACGAGTAGTTAACAGGCCAAAATATATCTCGGACCAGTTTGGCCCAATAAAATTATGGGCTTTAAGCAGGCCAGTATCCACGCAGGCCATAGGCCCAAAAGTGTCACAAGCCATTATCAGATGGGCTGTAAGCAGGCCTTATTCAATGCGGGCTGTAATTAGGCCCAACTATTCCACGGGCCATTAACAGGCTGGCATGTTGGGCTGAAATTTATCCATGAAGACTACGGGCCGTTAAGAGGCCTAAAGTTACTTCAGACAAGAAATAGCCCAGTTTCTGCATGGGCTGTTAAAGGGCCTAAAGTTAAACCGGGCTGATAATGTCCCAGATGCACCACGGGCCGCTAACAGGCCGAAACTTTTATCGGGCCAAACTGGTTAACGTGCATTTAATAGGCCGAAATACAAACCTGTCTTAGAATGGGCCCAAAAGAACAGTGGCCTGTTAACGGGCCTGATCCGATATGGGCCCTAATTTGGCCCAAAACACGGCAGGCTGTGAACGGGCCTGATCCGCTATGGGCCTCAATTTGGCCCAAAAAAATGGCCGGCTATTAACGGGCCAGCCCACTAGTGTCTGAAAAAACATGGTGGGCCTTTAGCTAGGCCGGCCTTTTCACCGAAATGGGCCTCTATTGGGCCGTGCTATGTGTCGACGTATCATAGGTGCCTCCTGTCCAATGAGTGGATGACATCTGTCCCAACGGTGAGCAAACACGTGTTTCCTCCGACCAATGAGAATTTTACACGTGGAAAATCCCTATTGGTCCGGGCTGTTAACGGGTTATCGGATCCAAAACTGGACCCGGTAGCTTAACGACGACCCATTACGGTCAATGCCACATGTCGGTCACCCTTGACGAAAGCACTTCTATGACACGGGATTTATCGTCATGGAAGAGGACACTTCTGTGATGATAATTTTGATATTGTCATGGAACACTTCTACGACAGCATAGGTATGACTATCTTGATTCTCTCATAAAATCGTCATGGATGTACATGCATGACAGAAAACGTGACCTACTATGACAAACACGTATCATCACGAAAGTGTATTTTTTTGTAGTGATATAGGATCATTAGATCAGTTTGTCTTCAAAGACCTCGTGTTTTGAAGACTTTTGTAAAAATCGCCTATTCACGCCGTCGGTGTCAAAACCGGCGGATCTCGGGTAGGGGGTCCCGAACTGTGCGTCAAGGCCGGATGGTAAGAGGAGACAAGGGACACAATGTTTTTACCCAGGTTCGGGCCCTCTCGATGGAGGTAATACCCTACTCCTGCTTGATTAATATTGATGATATGGGTAGTACAAGAGTAGATCTACCACGAGATCAAGGAGGCTAAACCCTAGAAGCTAGCCTATGGTATGATTGTGTATGGAGTTGATTGTCCTACGGACTACAACCCTTCGGTTTATATAGACACCGGATAGGGTTAGGGTTACACAGAGTCGGTTACAAGGGTAGGAGATCTTGAATATCCGCATCGCCAAGCTTGCCTTCCACGCCAAGGAAAGTCCCATCCGGACACGGGACGAAGTCTTCAATCTTGTATCTTCGTAGTCCAGGAGTCCGGCGAAGGTATAGTCCGGCTACCCGAACACCCCCTAATCCAGGACTCCCTCAGTAGCCCCTGAACCAGGCTTCAATGACGAGTCCGGCAGGCAGATTGTCTTCGGCATTGCAAGGCGGGTTCCTCCTCCAAGTCCTTCACAGAAGATTGTAAACACCAAGAATAGTGTCCGGCTCTGCAAAACAAGTTTCCACATATTGCCATAGAGAGAATAATATTGACACAAATCAAATCTGCTGACGCATTCCGTAGTGCATCATCACACTACAGCCAAGTCTTTTACTCGAATCGTTTTTACTTTTCCACCTCAGCACAGTTTGCAAGGCGGTTTCCTTGGCACGTCTTGTCAAAGCAGAGATCGTGTCCCCTTTTTTATGGGATTCTCATCAATACGGACGTGGGTAACCCAATCATGCCTGTTAGCACGTTTCCTCGATTAAAGGCGAGCCCCAAACAGTTACAGGGAGGGCTCTTGGTATTCAACCTCTTATAAAGAGACCAAGGCCCCGCTCGTTCTTTCAATCTCAAGCGAGTTCGCCCGTCACCTTGAGTTCCAACACCCTAGGTTCCAGATTTCAGGCGCTTCTGATCTTCGACAATGTCCGGTTCTGACCTTCAAGGCCGATGGACGCCCTCCTCCGTCACGGAGGAGGACGTGCTAAAGTTAAGAGAGGCTAAGTTCCTGACCGGTGAAATTCCGCACAGGTTGCCTGCTCAAGGGCAGGCCGTTTCCAGCCCCCAGCCCGGTGAGAGCATAGTGTTCATGTCTCACTTCCTCCGGGGGTTAGGCTTCCCGATGGATCCCTTTGTCAGGGGGCTGCTGTTTTATTACGGGCTGGAATTCCATGACTTAGCTCCGGAGTCCATCCTCCATATCTCCTCATTTATCATTATGTGTGAAGCGTTCCTCCATGTTACCCCTCACTTCGGATTATGAATCAAGACCTTTAAAGTGGAGCCGAAGATAATCGAGGGACGGCACGCAGAGTGCGGAGGTGCTGTCATAAGCAAGAAAGCCGATGCTCCATGGCCCGAGGGCTCTTTTCAAGAGGAGCTTGGCTTGTGGCAACGAGAGTGGTATTATATCACCGCTCCCCGGGGCACCAAGTGGGTGGCGCCTCCTGCCTTTCGCTCGGGTCCCCCACCACAACTAACATCGTGGGTCAACAGAGGGTTAGATTGGGGGTTACCCAAAGACGTGCCCCTGCTGCAGGGCCGCATTAAGGATCTCTTGGAAGGAGACCTCAGCCTGGTCAAGGTGATGCAGGTCATGCTGATTCGCCGAATACTGCCCGGCAAACGTCGCTCCCTTCGCCTGTGGGAGTTTAATCCAGAGGGACCTCGAGCTCTCCGGAATTTCATGGGCGCAACACCCGCAGAGATGTATAAACTGTTCTTCGGATCACAAGAGACGTGTCTGGATTTAACCGAGGACGCAGGCCTGAGCTGCAATCGCCTGGATACTCAAGTAAGTAACCTTGTGCCCGGACCTTCTATCCGTATAATTGTCATAATTTGCCCCTGAAAGAGCTGTCCTTTTAAGCAGGAATGGATAGCGAAGGCAAAGCTGATCAGGTGTCCGGCTCCCCTTCCCGAAACCAGGCCGGATCCTGTGCTAGTCAGGATGCTGGAGATAATGCCTTTGGAGGGGAGTAAAGGGGAGGACAAGGAAACTTGGCCTCCTCGAAGGAGGCTAATCCGAAGGGAGGAACCGACAATCCCTCTCCTAAGGGGAAGAAGAGAGCCGCCTCCGACGACCCGGAGACCGTGGCCTCGAAGCGGGGGGAAAAATCCTCGTCAGAGGGTCCTATGCCGGGGAGTTCCTCGGCCGGACTACGCCCTCAAGGGGATCAGCCCTCCAGCGAGCCGTAAGTAGAGGAAGATTTTCCTTTTGAGGGATGAGAGAAATCCTTAATTTATATTTGAGAAGATTAACCGAGTTTTTACCTTGTAGTTTGGACCTCAGCCCTTCTCAGCAGAGCTCATCTTCAGGGGACCTCCTTCCGGAGATGATGGAGAGCGGGACGCCTCCCTCTGCCGTGCCGCCTAGTGAGGCGGGCGATCCTGAGGTGTCGTCGCGGAGATTTTCTCTGAATCCGGCAGGGGCAGAAGATGGTCATGTGGCCCCCCCGGGGTTCTCCGTGTCCGGCCTTCGAAAGAGGTCATGGGACGAGTCCGGCACCGTCTGGTGCTCGGCCGGAGGAGCTAAAGATTCTGCTAGGGCGAGCTTCAATCTCGGAAGAGCATCGTGCATTGATGGGCACGGTGATTGAAAGGATTTCATCCGCACAAAGCGGATTGCATGAGGCCATCAAAAGTTTACTGACGGGTTTTGAGGTACGTTGGATAATGTACACTTTTGTTAGTTGCGCATAAGTAAGATGCGCCCTGTGTAGATAGTAGCCCCTGAGACTCTGCGCGTCGTCAAGAAAGGACGGCACGCGGAGGATCATAATCCTAGGTCTAAGATGTCGCCTTTGAATGTAGGCGGCAGGGTGTCCGGAATCCAGCCAGACTGATGATTTGGCCGAACTAAAGCGGCAACTGGATGTGGCAGATGCCGACATCGCGCTTGTCAACAAGCGGCTTGATGAAGCTCAAGGTATGTAGTTCCTCGGACGACATTAGGTAAGAAGGGCTTTACGCCAGTATCTTACAATGCGTGTGCTTGACGCAGATGGTGCGGCCGCCGTGGAGAGTCTCAGGGCAGAACTTGCCCGAGCTAAGGAACAAGCCAGAAGAAGCGATGCGGCTGTCGAGAAAGCCCGTGAAGAGCTGAAAGCCGAACATGCTTCTCACTGCCGAAGCAAGGAGGAGATGGCCGCGATGGCCGTGAAGTTAAAGGGCACTGCTGACCGTTGCAAGCTTCTTGAAGAAGAAGACCTGGCGAGGCGGACGGACTTAGAGAAGGCCGTTACTAACGCAAAAGACGCTCGCTCTGCGATGAGAGCTGCGAAGGAGGAGCTGCGCCAAGCCGGACAGATTGTGGCTGGAAGGCCGTTTATGCTGCGGAGGAAGTTTTGTGATCCGAGGTTTGCTCCGTTGGACCAGATGTGGAGTGTGAAGGACACCTATCTGGATTTGGTAGCGAGTGCTGCTGATGCGACCAAACATTTTCGAGATCAAAAAGATCACGAAGTGGAAAAGCTTTTCTGGTCGCAGTTTCACAATCCAGAGCGTCCACTTTTAGTGGACGATCGTTTGGCTCAATGGGCCGAACTGAATAGGTTGTCCGGACTCGCCATGAAGTACGTCATGGGTCATCTTTGGCCGGGGAGATCGGAGTCGAAGAGTTACTTCAACTTGGTGCAGCAATTCCTTGATGCAGTGCCACAAATCGATGCAATGAAGAGGTCAGCCTGCATAGAGGGTGCACGGATGGCTCTTGCCCATGTCAAAACATACTGGGCAGAAATGGAGACCACCGTTGTCGCGTCCCGAGATTCGGACAAAAGCCGAGTACCTTCCGAGCACTATTTTCAGGACGTCCTTGAGGGCGCTCGTATAATAGAGACGCAATGCTCGAAGGATGCTATTTTATGATAGCATATGTAATTATAAAGCAATATTGTAGTGGCCTTTTATACTTGTGCCTTCAAGTATTTGAAACACCTCCTGTGCGGCCGTTATATATATAATCTGAAAGATGGCTGACGTTGGCTTCAGCCCCCACGCACATAGTGCGGGGGTGCTCGCAGAAGACGCATTTTCACACTTAACCCAACGTCTTGGTCCTACCAAGGAGGTGATAGCGCAGCGGGCCAGGCAACCGGACTATAATGCTTTAACACTTTCACTTAGCCATAGGAGCTTGACAATGGGACTCTTTAGGTAGCCCTTTGGTGGCGACTGCGCTCGCCCGAGTTCGGGGCGCGTATATGCCTGGCCGGGAAGCGGCCCTTCATTAAAGCGGAGGAATCCGATAGATTCCCATAGGTCATCGAGTGGCTGACCAGTCTCACGCTGCATCATGACAGTCAGTTTTCGGCTTTCTCTACTGAGGTGCTCGCCTGGCCGAACCGGGGCACAATCGCAGTAGTTCTCCTGGTGCTACCTTAGCCGATAGAGCGGAACGTAAGGTAGCCGAACTCAGGAGCCGGGCAACCCAACATTTGACCAAAGACATGATTCGGAGCTGATGCATATAGTGCCAAAACTCGCGACGCCGAACACTCCCTAGGGTGTTCGGTCTTTATGAGTGCGGGAAAAACAACACTTTGTAGTAAAAAAGCCCCTAGTGTCCAGGTACGCGCAAGAATTCTGACGTGGCCACATGCCAAGACGCCAGCCTCCTCCGTGGTTATGTTAAAGAAAACCAGGGGAGATGTAACAACGAGAGATAGTAAAAAAGGTTTACGCAGGGTCTTAATCTAAAAAGAATCCTTAAGACGGGTCCCTACTGCACGTCTGCGCCTGTGTCTCCGTTGTGCCGTATCCTGGACGGGCGCCGCATGACGTTCATCTGTAAAAAAGAGGAACTTATTTAAAAATGGGTCATGTCGGACAAAGGTTTGAAACAAACAATGTATAAAGTAAAATATATAAAATTGAGCTTTATTGTCTCTGCATGTAGCCCCTAGTGTGGGGGTATGTGGCCAATAGGCCTGCATCAATGGTGATTTTTGCGCCGAACTCGTCTATCCGTGTTCGTGGTCTTTAGTGACCTATTTCGAAGTTTTTTTTGGCCATTGAGACCATTTTACTGTGAGGCTGTGAAAGCAGCCGCACAGTCCTCCGCTTGGGGGAGGCGCATTTCAGTGCTTCCCCTTCAAAGAGATGATTCCCCGTGGACCGGGCATCTTAAGCGTGAGAGATGCATAATGCGGTATTGCGTTAAAGCGGGCGAAAGCTTCGCGTCCTAGTAGTGCTTGATAGCGACTTGAGAACGGGACGACATGGAAGGTCAGCTTTTCGCGGCGGAAGTTATCGGTAGAACCGAATATAACTTCGAGTCGGAGAAAACCCATGCAATGGGTGTCCGGACCAGGTGTTACCCCTTGAAAGGAGGTTTTGCTATGGCGGATTCTCGCTG
Organism: Triticum aestivum; assembly: GCF_018294505.1. Lineage (NCBI taxonomy): Eukaryota > Viridiplantae > Streptophyta > Magnoliopsida > Poales > Poaceae > Triticum > Triticum aestivum. The sequence continues at coordinate 587,555,480 of NC_057803.1, read as the reverse complement.
GGTCTATCCCCATGTGACGGATTGTGTCCTGATACATCAGGTTTAGTCCGCTGCCGCCGTCCATAAGGACATTTGAAAATTGGATTCCGCCGATTATTGGATCGAGTATCAAGGCAGTCCAGCCTGCGTTCCTGATGCTTTTCGAATAATCCAGCTAATCGAAGATGATTGGTTTTGACAACCAGTGGCAGGATCCCTTGGGTATATGTCGGGTGGTGCGTGCCTTTATGGGCGCGGCACATTTTGTTATGTGAAGTAAGTTCACTGCTTTTACTTCTTGTGGGAAGTTCTTTTGTTTCCTGGTGCTCTGCTTTTGGGGTTCGTCCTCGTCTTCGCTTGGTGTGTCGAGCCCCTTGTGTTCGGCATTGAGTCTGCCGGACTGTTTGAAAACCCAACAATCTCTGTGGGTATGGTTAGCAGGCTTCCCGGGAGTACTGTGTATCTGACATATCCTGTACAGGATTTTATTTAAGTTGGATGGATCATCCCTGTTATCTTGGAGGGGTGGTTTTGTCTGATTTGGTCGTGAGCCTTTGAATCCGGCATTAACTGTCGTGCTCTTCGGACTTTTTTCCTTAATTCGGCGATGGTCCTTGTTGCGTCGTGGTTTTCCGTTTCCATCCCTAGTTTCGGATGTACTTGGGTCGCTGGGGCTGGACCTTGCCAACCAGCTATCCTCTCCTGCACAAAAGCGGGTCATGAGGCTTGTTAGTGCGGCCATTGTTCTTGGCTTTTCTTGGCCGAGGTGTCTGGCGAGCCATTCGTCTCGGACGTTATGCCTGAAAGCTGCTAAAGCTTCGGCGTCCGGACAGTTGACTATCTGATTCTTTTTAGTGAGGAATCTATTCCAGAACTGCCGAGCTGATTCTCCGGGCTGTTGAGTTATGTGACTAAGATCGTCTGCATCCGGGGGGCGGACATAGGTCCCTTGAAAATTTTCTCAGAAAGCATCCTCGAGCTCTTCCTAGCTTCCAATTGTGTTTTCAGGAAGGCTTTTAAGCCAGTGCCGGGCTGGCCCTTTAAGCTTAAGGGGTAAATATTTGATGGCGTGGAGATCGTCTCCTCTGGCCATATGTATGTGGAGGATATAGTCCTCGATCCAGACTCCAGGGTCTGTTGTTCCATCGTATGCCTCTATGTTGACGGGTTTGAATCCCTCTGGGAATTCATAGTCCAGAACCTCATCGGTGAAACATAGGGGGTGTGCGGCGCCCCTGTATCTGGGGGTGCCAGATTCTGATGATGGCTTTATTGCATTGCTTACGAGAGCTTGCTTTCTTGGCCCATAAATGGACCTCACTGGGCCGTGATGCGAATCCTTAGGTGGATCGCATGCCATTTTAAGTGCGGCGCCGCTTGCCGCTTTATGGGGTCGTCTATCCGACCGTGTGGCTTTCTTATTTTTTGAATGTGGGGGCTCTAGAGCCTCTTCGTCGAATTCGGGCAGCAGCCTTCTTTTCGGATAGCTTTTAGTGCGGCGACCGTCGCCGTATTTATCTGCGGTATTGATTATTTTGCTCCATCTAATCCGGAGTGCGTCTTCCGCTGTTTTTAGCTTCCGCTTCTGCTTTTTCAGGCTTCGTGTTGTTGCAATGAGCCTCTTGTGGAGATTCTTCTTCTTTGTGGGTCTATCCGGCGTAAGGTCGTCCGGAATGCCGTTTTCGCCGGGGGAGGGATGTTCGGTTTCTTTATCCGTGTTGCCCTGTTCAGACGGTTGCTCTAAGTCCTGCTCGTCGTCTACCGGCTCATCCTGCTCTATGGCTGGGTCTTTATTGAGGCAGGGCTTGGGTCGGCGTTTACGCTGACGCTTTGATTGCTTTTCGGGGGGTCGATCTCCCGTTCCATCCCCTTTTTCCTCGTTGTCGCTTCCTCTAGGGGTATCCACCATGTACACATCGTGAGATGAGGTGGATGTCCAATGCCCTATGGGCGTTGGTTCGCCGTTATCTCCTGCGTCGTCATCCATGTTGTTGATGTCTGTGGAGTCGAAGTTGAGCACGTCGTTTAAACTGTCGACAGTGGCTACAAAGTGGGTGGTGGGTGGGCTTTGAATTTTTTCATCGTCCGTATCCCATCCTCGCTGACCGTAATCCGGCCAGGGCTCTCCTGATAAAGAGAGAGACTTGAGAGAATTCAGGATATCGCCAAAAGGTGAGTGCTGAAAGATGTCCGCGGCGGTGAACTCCATTACCGGCGCCCAATTGGACTCGATCGGTAGGGGCGCGGGGGGTTCGGAGTCCATAGAGGAGTCCGGATCCTCGGAGTCATGAGTCATGCGGAGTGCGGGGCTGGCGTTCGGCTCGATCGCCCTTGAGATCGCAGCCCCCGAGGTGACGTCCAACCGCTCATCCTCGATTGGTGCAGTGGGCTCTGAATTGAGGGTCGGAGCCAGTGCGGCCTCCAAGGCACTGTTCGGCTACAAAGCTAGATCATGCCCATCGAAACAGTGCGGCACGCTTGGCTGTGGCTCGAATCCGTCGAAGATCAAATCTCCACGGATGTCCGCCGTGTAGTTTAGGCTTCCGAACCTGACTTGATGGCCAGGGGCGTAGCTTTCGATCTGCTCCAGGTGGCCAAACGAATTGGCCCGCAGGGCGAAGCCGCCGAAGACGAAGATTTGTCCGGGGAGAAAAGTCTCACCCTAGACCTCATCGTTACTGATGATCAAAGGAGCCATCGAGCCTAAAGGCGACGACATAGAGGAACTCTCAATGAAAGCACCAATGTCGGTGTCAAAACCGGCGGATCTCGGGTAGGGGGTCCCGAACTGTGCGTCAAGGCCGGATGGTAACAGGAGACAAGGGACATGATGTTTTTACCCAGGTTTGGGCCCTCTCGATGGAGGTAATACCCTACTCCTGCTTGATTAATATTGATGATATGGGTAGTACAAGAGCAGATCTACCACGAGATCAAGGTGGCTAAACCATAGAAGCTAGCCTATGGTATGATTGTGTATGGAGTTGATTGTCCTACGGACTACAACCCTCCGGTTTATATAGACACTAGATAGGGTTAGGGTTACACAGAGTCGGTTACAAGGGTAGGAGATCTTGAATATCCGCATCGCCAAGCTTGCCTTCCACGCCAAGGAAAGTCCCATCCGGACACGGGACGAAGTCTTCAATCTTGTATCTTCATAGTCTAGGAGTCCGGCGAAGGTATAGTCCGGCTACCCGAACACCCCCTAATCCAGGACTCCCTCAACCCCCCTCTAGTCTATAACTAGCACTTTCAAGTTAACCTACTCCTTTTAGTCTGCATGAAGGTACAAATCTTTTAACTGAATTTTAACAGTTTGGCAATGTTTTCACTGAATTTTGGCCTTAAGTACAGTTACAAAATCTGACCGTTTGAGTACAATTTGGACTACTGTTTTATGGAGTGAACTGAACTGCCTTTGGAAGCAAAAGGCATCAGAAACACAGAGAAACAAAGCCATTTTACAAAAGTTGCTTTCATAAGTTGCAAACAGTACTCCAAACTGGCAGTAACAAACTGAATTTTGTACTCCAAACTTTCATAATTTGTGGAGTACTCCAAACAGGAGTAATTCCAGCAGTACCAAATAGTTCTCCAAATTTGCATATGTTTAGTGACTGCATATGTTCAGTGACTTAAAAATTTGACAGTTAGCAAAGTACAGTGATTGCGTATGTTCAAAATTGGATGATCTGCTCTAGTTCCATAATGCTAGCAATAATTGATCTAGACAAACATTCAATTTCATAGATGACTATCAGTTTCACTGTGACTATTAATTTCACTATAATTGATATTCTTCCGTACGTACCCAGACATCAGCAGAAGTGGGGGCTCTGGAGGAAGCCAAGGTCGGCGCTCAGGCAGACAGTAGCAGAGGCGGAGGCTCAATGCTGCATTGCTTGTACTGTCAAAAAGGTTTAGGCTCAATGCGACATTGCTGAAAATTGATAGTAAATTTTAACAGTTTGGAGTACAGATTAACTGAAACCGGACAATTTTAATTGAATTTTACCTTCTTCCTTCCTTAGGAACCGAGCTCTAGCGACAACACAAGGAGCAGGCCAGAGGAGCACAAGGGAGCTGCTACTGGAGCTCTACTGCTGCTGATCAACACGATCACACCAAGCGAGCTGCGGATCAATATCACTCTGTATAAGCTACAGGACCAGAGCAGAGTAGCAGAGGCGGAGGCCACGGGGGTCGGGGCGGGGATCGGAGGGCATCAGCGTTGCCCACCAGCAGCAGCAGTGGTGGCACAGGTGTCGCTAGCCAGCACCACCTCAACCAGCCGGCGGGCCAAAGCGGACCAGCGCGGCGGCAGTGAGCAGCAAAATCATGGGCGGAGTGGACCAGTGCGGTGGTGGTGGGTGGTGGAGGAACAACTCGTTGGTGGGCGACAGAGAACCACTCGTCGGTGGGCAGCGGAGGTCCTCCTCGTGGGCGGCCGGCGGAGTCCTCCTCGTGGGCGGCCGGCGGAGATCCTCCTCGTGGGCAGCGGAGGTCATGTTCATGGGCAGGCTCATCAGTGGCTCAGGAACTGCTCGTCGGCGGCTACCTTCTCCTGGAGACGGCTGGCCATGGCGACGCGGGCGACGGGAGGAGGAGGAGGAAGGAGATGGGGGCTTAATTTCTAAAGCTTTGAAAGTGGAAGGACTAAAATGCAGAAAAAGAAATGTACTACCCCTGCGACAAGAATTACGGGATGGAGGGAGTATTATCTAAAAAACATGTTAAAATTGTTAAAAAAATGTTTGTAAAAAACTATTCATGTGTTTCAAGAAATGTATGTGAGATTAAAGAAAAGATAATCATGTATATTGAAAATACGAACCATGTATTGTCGGATCACGGGTTCCGGCAAAAACCCTTAAGGTTCGAACTTTGGGGTGCGCGTGAAGATCTCTCTCCCCCTAGCTCACGCTCTCACCGCAATCTCAAAGCTCGGCCCGCCGAACCCGAAGAACAAGGGACACAAGAGTGTATGCTGGTTTGGGCCACCGATGTGGTGTAATACCCTACTCCCGTGTGGTGTGGTGGATTGCCTTGTAGGCTGGGGATGAACAAGTACAAGGGAAGAACAGCCTCCTGAGGAGAGGTGTTCTTAAGCTCGGTGAGCTTGCGTGTGTGAGGATGGAATGGATCCGATCCCAGATGAGTTGTGTCGGTGTCAAAACCGGCGGATCTCGGGTAGGGGGTCCAGAACTGTGCGTCTAGGCGGATGGTAACAGGAGACGGGGGACATGATGTTTTTACCCAGGTTTGGGCCCTCTCGATGGAGGTAAAACCCTACTCCTGCTTGATTGATCTTGATGATATGAGTATTACAAGAGTTGATCTACCACGAGATCGTAGAGGCTAAACCCTATAAGCTAGCCTATGGTATGATTATTCTTGGTCCTACGGACTAAAACCTCTGGTTTATATAGACACCAGAGGGGGCTAGGGTTACATAGAGTTGGTTACAAGGAAGGAGATCTACATATCCGTATTGCCAAGCTTGCCTTCCACGCCAAGGAGAGTCCCATCCGGACACGGGATGAAGTCTTCAATCTTGTATCTTCATTGTCCAACAATCCGACCAAGGAAAGGAATAGTCCGGCTGTCCGGATACCCCCTAATCCAGGAGTCCCTCAGTAGCCCCTGAACTAGGCTTCAATGATGATGAGTCCGGTGCGCAAATTGTCTTCGGCATTGCAAGGCGGGTTCCTCCTCCGAATATTTCATAGAAGATTTTGAACACGAGGATCGTGTCCGGCTCTGCAAAACAAGTTCCACATACCGTCGTAGAGAGAATAATATTTCCACAAATCTAATCTGCTGACGTATTTCGCAGTGTGACATCACACCGCAGCCAGGTCATTTATTCGTTTTTCATAACCAATCTCAGCGTGTATAGCGAGGCGGTTTCCTTGGCACGTCTTGTCGGAGCAGAGATCGTGTCCCCTTTATTACAAGATTCTCATCAACGCGGACGTGGGTAACCCAATCGTTCCCGTTGGTACGACTCCTCGATTGTAGGCAAGTCCCAAACGGTCACGAGGAGGACACTTGGTATTCAACCTCTTTATAAAGAGACCAAGGCCTATTCTCTTTCCTTTTCGATCTTAATCGAATCCACCCCCGCCTCGAGTTCCAACACTCAAATCTCAAGTTTAGGTGCTTCGGACCTCCGACTATGTCCGGATCCAACCTTCAAGGTCGGTAGAGGCCGTCCTCCGTCACGGAGGAATATGTGAAAAAGCTAAGGGACGCTAGGTTTCTGACCGGCGAGATCCCGCACCGGCTGCCTGCTTGAGGGCGGGTCATTCCTACCCCCAAACCCGGCGAGAGCGTTGTGTTTGTGTCTCACTTCCTCCGAGGGCTTGGCTTCGCTCTAGATCCCTTCGTGAGGGGGCTCATGTTTTATTACGGGCTGGATTTCCACGATTTAGCTCTGGAATATATCCTCCACATCTCATCATTCATCCTTGTGTGTGAAGCTTTCCTCCGTATTACCCCTCACTTCAGACTGTGGCTCAAGACCTTCAAAGTGGAGCCGAAGATGATCGAGGGGCGGCACGCAGAGTGCGGAGGCGCCGTAATAAGCAAAAACGCCGATGCCCCATGGCCCGAGGGCTCTTTCCAGGAGGTGTCCAGCTTATGGCAACGAGAGTGGTTTTATATCACAGCTCCCAGGGGTACCAAGTGGGTGGCTCCACCTGTCTTTCGCTCGGGTTCCCCGCCACGACTAACGTCATGGGTCAACAAAGGACTGGACTGGGGACCAGTAAAGGATGTGCCCACATTGCAGAGCCGCATACGAGATCTCCTTGAGAGAGATATCAGTCTGGTCATGGTAATGCAAGTCATGTTAATTCACCGAGTTCTGCCCTGCAAACGTCGTCCCCTTCGCATGTGGGAGTTCAACCCGGAGGGACCGCGAGCTATTCAACACTTCCTTGGCATGACGCCCGAGGAGATGTACAAATTGTTCTTCGGACCACAAATAATGTGTCCGGACACCACTGAGGATGCAGGTCTGAGCTGCAATCGCCCGGATACCCAAGTAAGTAGCCCCGCATCCGAACACACGGTCTGTTTATTTATCGCAACGTCGCCCTAAAAAGCCGCTCTTTGACCAGGATTGGATAGCGAAGGTGAAGTTGATCAGGTGTCCGGCCCCCCTCCCTGAGACCTCACCGAATCCCGTGCTAACCAGGATGCTGGAGATCGCGCCTTATCAAGCGCCCTCTGGGGAAGATAAAGGGGGGAACAAGGAGGCTGGCGCCTCCGTGAAGGAGGATAACCGGGGGAAGGAACTGAAACTTCCTCTCCCCAAGGAAGGAAGAGGACCGCCTCTGAGGACCCAGAGACAATGGTCTCCAAATGGGGGAAGAAATCTTTGCCAGAGGGTCCTGCCCTGGGGGATACCCCGGCCGCACTATGCCCTCAAGGGGATCAGCCCTCCATCGAGCTGTAAGTAAAAGGGAACTTTATGGTGGAAATATCATGCCTTACTTCTGAGGAAATTAACCGAAATATTCCTCTTGCAGTTCGGATCATAGCCCATCTTGACAGAGTTCATCTTTTGGGGATCTTCTTCCGAAGATGATGGAAAGTGAGACGCCTCCCCCTACCATCCTGTCTCGTGAGGTGGGCGACCCCGAAGTGTTGTCGCGGAGGGTTTCTCCTGATCCAGTAGGGCCAGAGGATGAATTTTTGGCTGCCCGAAGTCCTCAGTATCCGGCTTTTGAAGAGAGCAATCGGAAGAGTCCGGCGCCACCTGGTGTGCGGTCGGATGTACTGGAGGATCTGCTAAAGCAAGCGGCTATCTCAGAAGAGCACCGCATGTTTATGGGTACGGTGATTGAAAGGATTTCCTCCGGTGAAAGACTCTGGGTGCTGTCGAAGACAACAGCGCACAGAGGATCATAGTCCCAGGAATAATTGTGCCGCCTTAATATGCAGATGGCGGAGGGTCCGGTGGCCAGCCGGACTAATGAGTTTGCCGATCTAAAGCGGCAGCTTGATGTGGCAGACGCCGACATCGTACTTGTCAACAAGCGGCTTGACGAGGCACAGGGTATGTGATTTCTCCGGTGACACATGGTAAGAGGAGCATGATGCCAGTATCTATAACATGTTTTTGAATGCAGATGGAGCTGCGGTTGTGGAGAACCTTCGGGCGGAACTTGCCCGAGCCAAAGAACAAGCCAGGAAAAGTGATGCGGCTGCCCTGAAGGCAGTCGAGGAGCTGAAAGCCGAACAGGCTGCTCACTGCCAAAGCAAGGAAGAAATAGCCAGGATGGCTGTGGGATTGAAGAATGCTGCTGACCGTTACGAGCTTCTAAAAAATGAAGATCAAGCAAAGATGACAGACCTGGAGAAAGCCACGGTGGCGGCCAAAGACACCCGCTCCGCAATGAGAGCGATGGAGGAGCTGCGTCAAGCCAGAGATATCGCGGCTAGGAAGCCCTTTATGCTGCGGATGAAGTTCGGAGATCCTAAGTATGCCCCTTGTATGCTCCGGCTATGGAGTTCTGCGGACGCGTATCTAGACTTAGCAGTGAGTGCTACCGATGCGGCCGAATACTTCCGAGATAAAAAAGATCGCGAATTGGAAAAGCTGTTCTGGTCACAATTTAACGTTCCAGAGCGTCCGCTTCCATTGACTGATCGGTTGGCCGAATGGGCCGAGCTTAATAGATTGTCCATACTTGCCATGAGGTCTATTGTGGATCATCTATGGCCGGAAGGGCCAAAGCCGAACAGTTAGTTTAGTTTGGTGCAGCAGTTCCTTGGTGCAGTGCCACGCATCAACGTGATGAAGAGGTCGGCGTGCGTAGAGGGTGCGCGGATGGCCCTTGCCCGTGTCAAGACATACTGGGCAGAGATGGAGGCCACCGCCATTGCAGCCCAAGATTCAGACGAGAGCCGAGTACCTACCGAGCACTACTTTCGAGAAGTTCTTGAGGGTGCTCGTTCAATAGAAGCGCAGTGCTCGAAGAATATTATGCTCTAATGACATGTATTCCTATCGAAAAACGATGTTTTACTGAATTGTAAAGGCTATTTTATACTTTTGCCTGAAAGAATTATAATACCTCATGTGCGGCTATTTATGTATATATGTATATAACCTGAAAGATGGCAGTCGTCGGCTTCAGCCCCCACGCATATAATGCGGGGGTGTTCATAGAAGATGCACGTTCACATTTGATCCAACGTCTTGGTCCATTAAGGAGGTGATGGTGCAGAGAACTAGGCAATCGGACTATAATGCTTTAACGCTTTCACTTAGCCAGAGGAGTTCGACAGTGGGGCTACTATATAGCCCCTGGTGGCTCCGCGCTCGTCCGAATTTAGGGAGCGTACATGCCTGGCCGGGAAACGACCCTTCGTTAAGGCAGAGGAATCCTGAAGATTCTGCTAGGTCATCGAGTGGTTGACCAGTCTCACGCTATATCATGACACTCAGTTTTCGGCTTTCTCTACTGAAGTGCTCGTCCCGATGAACCAGGGCACAATCGCAGTAGTTCTCCTGGTGTCGCCTTAGCCGATAGAGCAGAACGTAAGGTAGCAAAACACAAGAGCCGGGCAAACCCAACATTTGACCAAAGACATGATTCGGAGCTGATGCATATAAGGCCAAACTCGCGAGGCCAAACACTCCCTAAGGTATTCGGTCTTTATGATGTAAACCGGGCTAAACAATGCCCTTTGTAATAAGCCCCTAGTGTCTAGGTACGTGCAATATTCTGACGTGGCCACAAGCCAATAACGTCAGCATCCTGCTCGGTTGTACGGAGAATCCGGGGGATGTGTATCAACAAGAGACAGTAAAAAAGGTTTACGCAGGGTCTTAATCTAAAAAGAAGCCTTGGAACGGGTCCCTGCTGCACGTCTGTGCATGTGTCTCCGTTGTGCCGTATCCTGGACGGGTGTAGCACGATGGTCATCTGTAAAAGAGAGGAACTTAGTTGAAAAGTTGTCGTGCAAAAGGTATGTTATACTAAATAAACCATGTACAGTTCAAGATGAGTAAATTGAGCCGAATTGTCACTTGTTTACATGCGTTGAGCCCCTTGTATTGTTATAGGGGTATAGCCATCAAACCTGTACCAATTATATGTAACTACGCCGGACTCGTCTAACCGTGTCCGTAGTCTTAACGACCGGTCATCTACTATGGTTGGTGAGGTCATCTAGTGTGCGGCTGCCAGGGCGGCCGCACAATCTTCCGCGCGCAAGGAACGCTCAATTTTTTCCATTTACTGTAATGATGCCACGTGGACCGGGCATCTTAAGCGTGAGAGAAGCAAAATGCGGTATTGTGTTAAAGCGAGCGAAAGCTTCGCGTCCGAGTAGTGCTTGATAGCCACTTTGGAACAGAGCGATTTGGAAGGTTAGCTTTTCGCTTCGGAAGTTGTCGGGAAAGCCGAATACAACCTCTAGAGACAGAGAGCCCGTGCAGTGAGCTTCTGTGCCTCGTGTTACTCCTTTAAAGGTAGTATTGCTATGGCTGACTTTCGTTGGGTCTATCCCCATTTTGCGGACTGTGTCCTGATATATCAGGTTTAAACCACTGCCGCCGTCCGTCAGGACTCGTGTGAAATGGTATCCGTCAATTATCGGGTCTAACACCAAGGCAGCCAATCCTGCCTGCCGGATACTTGCCGAGTAATCCCTACGGTCAAAAGTGATCGGTTGGGACGACCAGTGGCTGAACTCTGTGGTGATAGGTCCTGGGCCATATGTCTTTGGGCGTGCCGCTTTGTTTCTCCCCTTCATCACGTGTAACACGTTTACTATTTTGACTTCTGGTGGGAATTTTTTCTGTTCCCCGGTGCTTTGCTGGCGAGGCTCGTCCTCGTCTTCGCTTGGTGTATCCAGCCCCTTGTGTTTGGCGTTTAGCTTGCCGGACTGCTTGAAGACCCAACATTCTCTATGGTTATGATTTGCAGGTTTATCGGGGGTGCTGTGGATCTGACATAGTTTGTCCAGAATCTTGTTTAGGCTGGACAATTCGTCTCTGTTGCTTTTGGAGGGCAACTTTCACTGACCTTGCTGAGAGTTGCTGAATCCGGCGTTTACCGCCGTACTATTCGGGCTGTCTTCTTTATTCCGGCGCTTGTTTTTGTTGCGTCGTGGCTTCCCATTTCCGTCCCTGACTTCGGATGTGCTTGGGTCGCTGGTGCTACTTCGGGCTAACCAGTTGTCCTCGCCCGCGCAAAAGCGGGTCATGAGGCTTGTTAAGGCTGCCATTGTTCTCGGCTTTTCTTGACCGAGGTGTCTGGCCAGCCATTCGTCTCGAATGCTGTGCTTGAAAGTTGCTAAGGCTTCGGCGTCCGGACAGTCGACTATTTGGTTCTTTTTAGTGAGTAACATGTTCCAAAGCTTTCGGGCTGACTCTCCGGGCAGTTGAGTTATATGACTTAAATCGTCTGCATGCGGTGGTCGGACATAGGTCCCTTGAAAATTTGCCCGAAAAGCATCCTCGAGCTCTTGCCAACTTCCAATGGAGTTTTCGGGGAGGCTTTTAAGCCAGTGCCGAGCTGGCCCTTTGAGCTTGAGGGGTAAGTACTTGATGGCATGGAGATCGTCTCCTCGAGCCATGTGGATATGGAGGATGTTGTCCTCAATCCATACCCCAGGGTCTGTCGTTCTGTCATACGCCTCTATGTTTACGGGTTTGAATCCCTCTGGAAATCCATGGTCCAGCACCTCATCGGTAAAACATAGGGGGTGTGCAGCACCCCTGTATTTGGGTGTACCGTGGTGTTCGGATTTTTGTTGCGTTGCATTGTGCACTGGGGCGCGCTTTCTTGGTCCGTAGATGGATCTGGTTGCGCCAGCCTTTTGATGCGAGTCCTCACGTGGATCGCGCACTGGTTTGTGTGCGGCGTCATTTGCCGCTCTATGGTGGCCACGAGGTCGTCTATCCGACCGGATGGCTGTTTTGTTTTTCGATTGCGGGGGCTCTAAGGCCTCATCATCGAATTCAGGCAGCAGCTTTCGCTTTGGGTAGCTCTTTGTGTGGCGACTGCCGCCGTACTTTTCTGTGGTGTTGAGTACTTTACTCCATCTAATTCTGAGTGTATCTTGTGCAGCCCTGAGCTTTTGCTTCTGCTTTTTCAGACTCCTCGCAATGGCGACAAGCCTTTGATGGAGATTCTGTTGCTCCAGGTGCTTGTCCAGTGTGATGTCATCCGGACTGTTATCTTCGCCGAAGACGGGTTGTTTGGTTTGATTCTCCGTGTTGCCGTGGTCGGACGGCAGTTCCATGCCGTGTTCGTCGTCTGCTGGCTCACCCTGCTCTATCGCTGGGTCTATATGATCATTGTTTCTACTGAGGCGGGATTTGGAGCGGCAGTTACGCCACCGCTTGGACTGCTTCTCAAGGGAATGATCCTTCGCTGCGTCCTTCCGTTCCTCGTCGTCGTTTTCTTTGGGTGTGTCCACCATGTATACATCATATGATAAAGTGGGTGTCCAGTGCCCTGTAGGCAGTGGTTCCTGTTCATCTCCTGCATCGTCGTCCATGCTGTCAATGTCTTTGGAGTCGAAGTCGAGCATGTCAGTCAAATCATCGACAGTGGCTACTAAGTCGGTGGTGGGTGGGCAGCGAATTTCTTCGTCATCCTCATCCCAATCCGGCCGGACATAGTTCGGCCAGGACTCTCCTGACAAGGAGAGAGACCTTAATGAGTTCAGTACGTCGCCGAAGGGCGAGTGCTGAAAGATATCCGTGGAGGTGAACTCCATGATCAGCGCCCAGTCGGATTCAATAGGAACGGGCGCAGGCGATTCGGAGTCCATGGCCGGGGAAGAATCCGGCAGTTTGGCGTCACGGCTCTCGTGAAGGGTAAGGTCGGTATTTGGCTCGATCGCCGCTAAGAATGCAGCCTCCGTGGCGGGGTCTATCCACCCGTCCATGGATGGCACAATTGGCTCTGAATTGAGGGTCGGAGCGGTTGCCGGTGCGATCTCCTGAACACTGTCCGGTGGCAGAGCTAAATCATGCTCATCGTGACCGTGCGGCGCACTCGGCAGGGGCTCGAATCCGTAGAAGATCAAGTCTCCACGGATGTCGGACGTGTAGTTTAAGCTTCCAAACCTGACCTGGTGGCCAGGGGCGTAACTCTCGATCTGCTCCAGATGGCCAAGCGAGTTGGCCCGTAGTGCGAAGCTGCCGAAAACAAAAATCTGTTCGACGAGAAAAGTCTCACCCTGGACTGCATTGCTATCGATGATCGAAGGAGCCATCAAGCCTAACAACGATGACACAGAGGAACTCTCAATGAGAGCACCAATGTCGGTGTCAAAACCGGCGGATCTCGGGTAGGGGGTCCTGAACTGTGCGTCTAGGTGAATGGTGACAGGAGACGGGGGACACGATGTTTTTACCCAGGTTCGGGCCCTCTCGATGGAGGTAAAACCCTACTCCTGCTTGATTGATCTTGATGATATGAGTATTACAAGAGTTGATCTACCATGAGATCGTAGAGGCTAAACCCTAGAAGCTAGCCTATGGTATGATTGTTCTTGGTCCTACGGACTAAACCCTCTGGTTTATATAGACACCGGAGGGGGCTAGGGTTACACGGAGTTGGTTACAAGGAAGGAGATCTACATATCCGTATTGCCAAGCTTGCCTTCCACACCAAGGAGAGTCCCATCCGGACACGGGACGAAGTCTTCAATCTTGTATCTTCATAGTCCAACAATCTGGCCAAAGGATATAGTCCGGCTGTCCGGATACCCCCTAATCCAGGACTCCCTCAAGTTGCCTCCTACGGTGGTGGCTAGTCCTATTTATAGAGGCCCGGGTCCTCTTCCCAAATATCAGGCGGGAAGGGATCCCACAATGGCCAATTTGAAGGGGGGCAGCTAGTACAAGCTATCCTGACAAAAGATGGTCTTCACCTGCCAAAGGCTCTGGTGGTGACGCCGTCGTGGGCTCCGTGATGACCTCCGTCCTGCCGTCCTGCTGGTCTTGGTCTCGTTGCACCGATATGGAAACCTTTGCCTGATGCCTCGGGACCCCTTGCCTGCGCCTGCTCCTTTAGCACCAAAGAGGAAACGAGTACTCTGCGCCCGCCTGGCCTTGGTCGTCATGGCTCACGTCACGGGAACCTCATGAGGTGCCCCTTGCCTTGATCTCTCCGCTCCTCGCGAGCCAGCCTAGTGAGGCCGCCCCTGAGGAGGTCTTGCATTGTCCGCCTCGCGAGGCTCGGCCCCTCGCGAGGGTCTTGAGCGTTTGCTGGTGAAGATGGGCCGTACAGGGCCGGTGGTGGAGCCACGCTCCAGGCCACAGGCAGGCAAGTCTGGGGACCCCCGTTCCCAGAACGCCGACAGTAGCCCCCGGGCCCAAGGCGCACTCGGACTTGGCTTCGAGGCGAAGCCAAGGGGCAAGTGCGAAGTGCCGCAGGCACCAACCGCCTACGGCCTTGATTGATGCATGGCGACTGACGGGACTTGGGCGTCCCCGCTTCCCCATGCAGCCTTGATATCCGCCTAGCTAGGCGGCCACCACGACCTGCACAGTTGCTCCTTCGTTGCTGGCGACGTGCTCCGGAAGAGGAAGGGATCTCCAAGCTGCAGCGGTGATGCCTTCCGGCCATTGAAACAGAGGAAGTATATCGCCATAGACGAGTGAGTACCTTATCTTTGTAGTTTCTCGAGTGCTACTTCCCCTCATGAGCATGATTTCTCAGGGTCCCTTCTGCTAAGGCGGCGAAATCTCCCGAGAAGCAGCCTTCTCCTACCTCGAGTCCTCTGCTAATCCTGAGCACCTCTAGCCGGCCTGCCACACTCAGTGCAAGGTCAGCCGGAGAGGTGCATGCGCCGGCCTGGCATCTTGACCCCGCGTTCTTGCCATTCCCCCTTTGCGGTCCTGCTTGGGGTGCTGAAGGTGTGCCAAGGGCTCCTCCTCTGGTTATTGACCGCGGCTGGGTGACCTCGGCCCTGGCGTCTTCTTCACGCAACGAACCTCCGCCCTTCCGGGCCTCTGTTGAGACTCGAAGGACGACTGGAAAGGGGACGGCCTCCAGCCCCCTGCCGGGGGGAGGCGTGCCTCTTCGGATTTCTTCAGCGACTTCCGGCACGGAGGGCGGGCCTGGTCGTTCGCTTGAGCAGGCGCGCAAGAGGGGCGCTGTCCCTCATGAGCTTTTCCGGGAGACGATGGGTGCGCTGAGTCGGCTTGGGGAGGAGCTTGTGGATGTTGACGCCGCCTTGAGACCGA
Organism: Triticum aestivum; assembly: GCF_018294505.1. Classification (NCBI taxonomy): domain Eukaryota; kingdom Viridiplantae; phylum Streptophyta; class Magnoliopsida; order Poales; family Poaceae; genus Triticum; species Triticum aestivum. Next base: position 587,540,272 of record NC_057803.1, on the reverse strand, counting down.
GGGCCTTCGGCTGGTGGACGAGTGGCGTCAACTGAAGGTGGCCATCAACCTCGGGTGCCTCCAGCACGAGCACGCCAACGCGAAGGCCGAAGCATCCCACGCAACCTCGCGCGAGGACAGCGCCCGAGCCTTGGAGGAGGCCAGGGAGGCAGATCACCGCCGCGTGGTTGCCGAAAAGCGCTGGCAGGAGCTCCAGGCCCTGAATGCCTCCCTGGAGCAGCAAGTGGAGGCACATAGGGCTGCCTTGGCGTCGATGAAGGGGGAGCCGTCCGACGAGGAGGAGATCTTGAGGCGCGAGGAAGCGCTGATGCTGGAGGCCACGGAGCGTAGCCTCGAGCTTGAGCGATTGGAGACGAGGGAGCGTCAAGTTGCCCAAGCGGGAGATGCTTCCAGCGCGCGCGAGGCGAGGACCCAGGAGGAAGTTGATCGCAGGGTAACCGAGGCTCGCGCTGATCTTGCCAATGTGTACGAACTGAAGCTGAAAGTTCACGGAAGCTGAAGCTGAGGGCAGGACCGCCGCCCTCAGGTCGAGGTTGGCTAGGGCGGAGCAGCGCGAGAAGGCCGCCGCGGCTGCCTTGATCTCCGTGCAGGCTGAGTTGGCCTCCTCCCAAGCTAAGCTGCTCCCGCTTCAGCAGCGGGTTACCGTTGCCAAGTCCATCGCGCAGCAGAGCAGGGAGGAGGTGATCCACCGACAAACGTTGCAGCGCGAGCATGCCCCATGCTCCGGGACCTCAGGACGAGGGCCAACCTGGCGCTCGGTGCCATCTGCGATGAGCACGCCCCTCATCCCCACACCGAGGACTATGTCGGCCATCTTCGCTTCTTCACAGATGTCGTGACGCGCCTGGAGGACTAGGCCGAGAGGGCTCACGAGCTTGTCGAGGAAAAGAGCCGGGGCCTCCTTGGACGCGCGTTCTCCCGCGTCTTTAGCCATCTTCAGAATGTCGATCCTAACTTTGACTTCGGCGCTGCCATCGCCCCCGTGCCCGGAGTTATCCGGGACAACCTGGCACGCTGGGTGGATGATAACATGGATGCTCTGGCCAGAGCCTTCGCTACCGAATACGATGAGGCCTTGGTCGTGGCGGACGAAGGTGGTGTGGTTGATGATGGTGAAGACGACTCTAGCAAAAGCGCCGGCAGCGCGCATGAGAGCGACTCGGATGACGTTGCGAGCGACATGTCCGACTAAGCTCGCACCCCTCTATTTTCACCCTACACGCAAAGACTTGGAGATGGACCCGTGGGGTGTGAGAGTGTTTTGATGGGGAGATCCCCCTATGTGTATAAATTGGTGTTCTTCTCTTCTCTTCTCGTCTTAAAGCCGAACTTGGGACGTGCTTCCACGAGTTGGCGGGCTCCTGAGCAGGGTCGCCACCGCGACTCATCCTGACCTACCTGGTCTTGTGTTGGTTGCAGGGCAGTTGGCACGCCCTTCTCCTGAGATAAACCGCTAGGGGTCCGCGGCCCTGAGCCTCCTGAGCAGCATGCGGCCCTACTGCGGGGAGCTTGGCCAGGGGCGTCCTGCTGACCGAGGCAGGATGCGTATGCAGCAATTTTGAGGCGCATACGCTCTTGCCCCAAGGGGGGTCCTGCCGAGGTGGAGTAGACCTGCCTGGTGGGATCGACCGTCCAGCCCCCGAGCCGGAGGGCCTGAGGCGCAAGCCTTAAAAATGAGGTGCATGACCAGAAAGCGATAGAACCAGCAGAAATCAAAGGAAAACTCCCCCCACTATTTGCAACGAGAAAGACTTCAAATTCAAGCCGAAAGGGTGACAAACCAGGTTACAAAGAAAATGGGAGAGGAAAGCAAATAGCCGCGTCCGGCGCCTAGCTAGTCTTCTTGTCTTCCACCAGCGCGGAGCTAAGTGCTACCACTGGGACGTGGGCGGGAGCCCCCGAGGCCCAAGGGCGGCACTCGAAGACTCCGGGGTGTGTACAACCCCACTCATTATTACGTGAGAGTTTCATGAGTGGAGACCTTCACAGGCGTGAGCCTTACTTCATATCGCCTGAAGAGGGCCCCGCCTTGCGCCACCCCCGACCACTATTGGGGCGTCCGGAAACCAGGATGAGACCAAGGGGCAAGGGGGACGCCAGCGGTGCCCCTGGTGACCATGGGCCCTCTGCCGGGGGGAAGGGCTCGCCAGCGCTCCACCGGTAGAGGACCTACCTCCGTCCGGCGCCTTACTCTGCATGGCATGCGGGAGGCCGTGGCTCCAAGCCCCCCATGCACAGCCCCCAGCGCTCTGCTCCGGTCGGGGACAGAACCGCCGCCCTTGGGTCCTCGACCACCGTCACGGCCTGGTCCACCTGCAACCCATGGTTAGTGCACGCCTGCTCCTGCGATACCTGACGTACCCCGTCGTCGTCGCTGAAGGGATCGGTGGAGCCTTCAGGCGACTCGTGGAAAACTCCTGCTTCCAGCGTTCCGCCGTCCCATGCCGGCCCAAGGAGTGTATTGGGGCCCTCCCCGAGCTTGTACTCCAGGTTCACCATGCGGGGCACATAGGCATCGATGGCTGCCCCCCGGGGGCCACCGCCTGAGTGCAGCGCGTCTTGAGCTCCTGGCCGTGGCTCCAGGCCCTGGCGGCCACTGGGTCGCACTCCAGCATGGCTTCATGGTAGGCCACCAGCGCTTGCCTCGGCCCGTGACAAAGTTGCTGCAGTAGGATAGGCGGCGCCGGTGCCCACGCTGGTGTCTCCTGGCTCCTCCATTGCTCCGGGGGGTGCACGAGCTCGCCGGGCCCTTGCGCGTGCCTCAGCCACAACCTGAGGAGTGGACAAGGAGCAGAAGGGCGGCGTGCCCCGCAAGCACAGTATATCAATTCGGCAACGCGTTCTAGTAGTGCATCGCGGCCGCTCTCGGTCAGCCTGCACCGTAACAGCTCTCGTGCCATGATGAGCGCGGCCCGCACGTTCGCCTGCTCCCGCCGGGTGTGCGGTGATGTCACCGCTGCGTAGCTTGAGGCCCTCGCGGCAGCCCGCGCGCACCGCGGCGTGAGGGTGGAAGATGCCGGTCCGCGTCGCCCACGCCCGCCGGTGTTCGGCAGTATGCGGGCCGCCTGGAGTGCGCAGTTGAGGTCTTCCTGGGCGGACGGTGCTGCCCTGACGGGCCAAGCTGCCCAGCTATCAGCGTTGGTCCTCGGGTCGTCGGATATCGGAACCGCGGAGTGTTGGCGGGTCAACTGATGGAAGAGAGGCTCCAGCGCACCCTACCTGGCGCGCCAAATGTCGGATCACGGGTTCCGGCAAAAAAACCTTAAGGTTCAAACTCTGGGGTGCGCGCGAAGATCTCTCTCCCCCTAGCTCACGATCTCACCGCAATCTCAAAGCTCGGCCGGCCGAACCCGAAGAACAAGGGACATAAGAGTTTATACTGGTTCGGGCCACCGATGTGGTGTAATACCCTACTCCAGTGTGGTGTGGTGGATTGCCTTGTAGGATACGGATGAACAAGTACAAGGGAAGAACAGCCTCCTAAGGAGAGGTGTTCTTGAGCTCGGTGAGCTTGCGTGTGTGAGGATGGAATGGATCCGATCCCAGATGAGTTGCCTCCTACGGTGGTGGCTAGTCCTATTTATAGAGGCCCGGGTCCTCTTCCCAAATATCAGGCAGGAAGGGATCCCACAATGGCCAATTTGAAGGGGGACAACTAGTACAAGCTATCCTGACAAAAGATGGTCTTCGCCTGCCAAAGGCTCTGGTGGTGACGCCACCGTGGGCTCTGTGATGACCTCCGTCCTGCCGTCCTGTTGGTCTTGGTCTCATTGCATCGATATGGAAACCTTTGCCTGATGCCTCGGGACCCCTCGCCTGCGCCTGCTCCTTTAGCACCAAAGAGGAAACGAGTACTATGCGCCCGCTAGCACCCGCCTGGCCTTGGTCGTCATGGCTCACGTCACGGGAATCTCACGAGGTGCCCCTTGCCTTGATCTCTCCGCTGCTCGCGAGCCAGCCTAGTGAGGCCACCCCTGAGGAGGTCTTGCATCGTCCGCCTCGCAAGGCTTGGCCCCTCGCGAGGGTCTTGAGTGTTTGCTGGTGAAGATGGGTCGTACAGGGCCGCTGATGGAGCCACGCCGCAGGCCGCAGGCAGGCAAGTCTGGGGACCCCCGTTCCCAGAACGCCGACATGTATAAGAATATGTATACATAAAATACTAACCATGTTTAAAACGCGCCCTGTTAAGAAAGTAGCATTAGGATGTTGACAATCCACTGATGCATCAGTTATCCGCATAAATGATTTCTGCCTCATCATCAACCCACTTGATCAAAAACTGGTGCATAGTAGACGACACGCATTGGTTGCATGAACCCAATCACGGCCTAGTATGACGTTGTAGTTACCTTGCACCTCGGCGACAAAAAAAGCAGTAGCCAAAGTTTTGCTCCTGACTGTAAGCTGATGGGGAATGTTGCATGAAAATCAAATTCCTACTAACACCCAAGATCTATCTAGAAGAAGCATAGCAATGAGAGGGGAGAGTGTGTCTACGTACCATCGTAGACCGTTAAGCGAAAGCTTATATAACGCGGTTGATGTAGTCGTACTCTTCGTGATCCAATCACGATCCAAACTGATCTAGCACCAAACAAACGACACCTCCGAGTTTAGCACACGTGCGGCTCGGTGACATCTCCTCCTCCTTGATCCAGCAAGAGAAGGGAAGAAGTAGATGGGATCTCAACCAACACGATGACGTGGTGGAGATGGTGGTGGTGGAGCAATGGCAGCACTTCGCTAAGTGAAAATCGTGGACTAGAACTATGCTGGGAGGGAGAGACAGGGCAGTAGCCAATGCCAATGTGTTGGGGTGCCTTGCTGCGCCCCCTCCCCTATACTTATAGGTGTGGGAGGGCTGGGAGTCTAGCCCTACTCCTAGTAGGACTGGCGCCAAGGGGGAGGAGTCCTACTCCTAGTAGGAGTTGGACTCCTAGTCCCTTTCCACATGTCTTAGCCACATGGGACTCTTAGGGGTTGGTGCGCCTGGCCCATGAAGGCCAAGGAGCCCCTTTCAGCCCATGCTGGCATGTGGGACTTGGTGGACCCACTTGTGGACTTCCGGACCCCTCCGGAACCTTCTCAAAGCTTCCCGGTAAAACACCGAAAAACTACACCTTTTTCTAGAATCCCGAAAACGACTTTCCATATATAAATCTTTACCTCTCAACATTTCCAAGACTCCTCGTGACGTCAGGGATCTCATCCGGGACTCCGTATAACTTTCAGTTACCAATCATCAAATATCCCAATACTACTGTAGCATCAACGAACGTTAAGCGTGCGACCCTGCGGGTTCGGGAATCATGTAGTCATGACCGAGACACCTCTCTGGCCAATAACCAGTAGCGAGACCTGGATGCCCATATTGGTTCCTACATATTCCTCGAAGATCTTCATCGGTTGAACCACGGTGTCGAGGATTCGGGTAATCCCGTATGCAATTCCCTTTGTCCGGTGATATGTTACTTGCCCGAGATTCGATCGTTGGTATCTCCATACCTAGTTCAATCTCGTTACCAACAAGTCTCTTTACTCGTTCTGTAATACAAGATCTCGTGACTAACTCAAGGCGAGGTTGGTAGCCAAGGGCTACGTCCAGCGGCAAGGGATTGACTTTGAGGATGTGTTCGCGCCCGTGGCGCGGATGGACTTGGTGCGTGTGTTGATCACCCTCGTCGCTCACCATGACTGGCAAATACACCACATGGACATCAAGTCAGCATTCTTGAATGGTGACCTGCTCGAGGAGCTGTATGTGCAGCAGCCGCTGGGATACGTGAAGACAAGGTGTTGCGCCTCCGCAAGGCCATGTACGGTCTGCGCTAAGCTCCAAGGGCGTGGAACACGAAGCTGGATGACAGTCTGAGCACACTCGGCTTCGAGCGTTGTCCGTCGGAGCACGCGGTGTACTGACGAGGCACAGGAAACTCACTGCTACTCGTTGGGGTGTATGTGGATGATCTCTTCATCACCGGCGTGAACACGGAGGAGATCGCAAGCTTCAAGCAGCAAATGACCAAGCTGTTCTGCATGAGTGACTTGGGCAAATTCAGCTTCTACCTTGGCATCGAAATCCACCAGGAGCGTGATCGGATCATGCTCTGCCAGACGGCATATGCCAAGCGTCTATTGGAGCGAGCTGGGCTGTCAGACTGCAACCCAGTCAGCACACCAATACAGGCAAGATTGAAGCTGAGCAAGGACGGTGTCGGGGATGCCGTGGATGTCATGTACTACCAAAGCATCATCGGAGGTTTGCGGTATCTGACCCACACAAGGCCAGACGTAAGCTTCGCTGTAGGCTCTAAGGAGGTTCATGGAGGCCCCTGATGCAAATCACTATGCGGTGGTGAAGAACCTGCTTTGTTACATAGCAGGGACGCTGGAGCACGGATGTGCGTTCAAGCGCGGGAAGGGCGAGCTGAAGCTAACAGGGTACAGTGATTCAGATCATGTCAGGGACATCGTCGATCGGAAGAGCACGACGGGCACCATCTTCTTCCTGGATGAGAACCCTATAAGCTGGTAGTCGCAAAAGCAACGAGTGGTGGCCATCTCTTCATGCGAGGCCGAGTACATTGCAACCACCACAGCTGTGTGTCAAGGGATTTGGCTAGCATGGCTGCTCGACGAGATGCTGAACAAGGAGACAGTGCCGTCGAAGCTGTTCGTCGACAACAAATCAGCGATCTCTCTGTCAAAGAATCCTGTCTTCCATGACTGGAGCAAGCACATTGAAATCAGGTTCCACTTCATTCGGGAGTGCATGGAGGGAGGGAAGATCGACATCGACTACATTCGAACCAGTGATCAGCTCGCTGATGTTCTGAAAAAGGGACTTGGATGTCTGGCGTTTCAAGAGCTGAGGAGGAGGATCGGCATGACTGGAGTTCTTAGGAAATAAATCGGCAATGACAAGATTAGGGGGTGATTTGTTGACAACTTAATCTAGTCATTGGTAGCAGTAGTTAATTTCCATTTTTCAGTTAAATTCAGTTAGGCATGTGTCGCGACTGTGCGTGTCGTGCATGTAGGGCTAGGACCCGGTCTTGGTGCTCGTGGTATGGCACGGGCGTGAGCCAGATCATGGCGCCGAGGTAGGATCTCTACTGGCCACTGTTTCTTCCTTGTACCAGAAAAAATAGCGAATGAGAAAGTCAGAAAAATCGCAAGATTTTACGCGACGCCAAACACCAGTGTTCATCTCTGTCAGAGCGAGTGTCAGAGAGCAAATTCTGATAGCTGCTGCCTGCGACCCAGCTCAGGATGTACTTCACTGCCATTGTAGCGCATCCGGCAGTTTTTTGGCAATTCTAGAGCTTTGGTTTCTCCTTCGCGGAGTGCAGCTACAAGCGGGCGTGGAGGATACTATTTTGTGGAAACACACAGCCTGTGGGAGGTGTTGGGGAACGTAGTAATTTCAAAAAAATTCCTACGCACACGCAAGATCATGGTGATGCATAGCAACGAGAGGGGAGAGTGTTGTCTATGTACCCTCGTAGACCGAAGCGGAAGCGTTATATCAACGCAGTTGATGTAGTCGAACGTCTTCACGATCCGACCGATCCAAGCACCGAAAGCACGGCACCTCCGAGTTCTGCACACGTACGGCTCGGTGACGTCCTCGCCTTCTTGATCCAGCAAGAGGGGCGAAGTAGTAGATGAGTTCCGGCAGCACGACGGTGTGGTGACGGTGTTGGTGAAGAACAATCTTCGCAGGGCTTCGCCTAAGCACTACGAAAACTATGACGGAGGATAAACTAGAGGATATGGGGTTGCCGGCACACGGCTTGGTGTTTCTTGATGTGTCTTGGGTGCTAGCCCTACCCCTCTATTTATATGTTGAGCCTTGGGGTCGAAACTTGGAGTAAAAGCCTCCACAAAGTCGGTTTCACCCGAAAGGCAAGAGTCCTTCTCGGACTCCAGGGCCAGACGCCAGGGTTCCCGGCGTCTGGACCCAGACGCCAGAGACCCTGGCGTCTGGCCCCTGGACTCCGCAAAACTTCCTTTTGCGCTTTCCAAAAACCTCGTGGGCTTTCCCCTTTGGCCCAGATAAAGTGTTCTCGTGCCCAAACATTTCAGGAAACATCCGGAACCCCTTCTGGTGAATTCCGGAACCCTTCCAGAGATCAAACACTACTATCCACATATCAATCTTTACTTCCGGACCATTCCGGAGTTCCTCGTCATATCTGTGATCTCATCCAAAACTCCGAACAACATTCGGTCACCAACATACATAACTCATAGTACTATATCGTCAACGAACGTTAAGCGTGTGGACCCTATGGGTTCGAGAACTATGTAGACATGACCGAGGCACCTCTCTTGTCAATAACCAATAGCGGGACCTGGATGCCCATATTGGCTCCTACATATTCTACGAAGATCTTTATCGGTCAGACCGCATAACAACATACGTTGTTCCCTTTGTCATCGGTATGTTACTTGCCTGAGATTCGATCATCGGTATCTCAATACCTAGTTCAATCTCATTACCGGCAAGTCTCTTTTCTCGTTCCGTAATACATCATCCCGCAACTAACTCAATAGTTGCAATGCTTGCAAGGCTTAGGTGATGTGCATTACCGAGAGGGCCCAGAGATACCTCTCCGACAATTGGAGTGACAAATCGTAATCTCGAAATACGCCAACCCAACAAGTACCTTCGGAGACACCTGTAGAGCACCTTTATAATCACCCAGTTACATTGTGACGTTTGGTAGCACACAAAGTGTTCCTCCGGTAAACGGGAGTTGCATAATCTCATAGTCACAGGAACATGTATAAGTCATGAAGAAAGCAATAGCAACATACTAAACGATCGGGTGCTAAGCTAACAGAATGGGTCATGTCAATCACATCATTCTCCTAATGATGTGATCCCATTAATCAAATGACAACTCATGTCTATGGCTAGGAAACTTAACCATCTTTGATCAATGAGCTAGTCAAGTAGAGGCATACTAGTGACACTCTGTTTGTCTATGTATTCACACATGTATTATGTTTCCGGTTAATACAATTCTAGCATGAATAATAAACATTTATCATGATATAAGGAAATAAATAATAACTTTATTATTGCCTCTAGGGCATATTTCCTTCAGGAGGTACTCTGCGTCTTTGGCTTATAACGTGCACTACTTGACCATCACCCGTTCTGCCATGTACAAGGTTGTCTAGAGATTCTGCGCCCCCCCCCCCCCCAAAAGTCAATTTTCTTGCATGGCTTGCCATCCAAGACAGGTTATGGACATCCGTTTGCTTGGCCAAGCGAGGGTGGCCAAACAGTGGTCCGTGCACCCTCTGTAGGCGTGAACAAGGACGGTCGAGCACATTTTCTTCCAATGTAGATACACTTTGAGAGTTTGGGAGATGGTTAGAGTTTGCCTTCAACTCATTGATTTGGATACTTCTGGTTGGGCGACTTACACGAGCATCCATGATTGATGGTGTGAATCGGCTTCCGCCCATAGTGCACACAAGAAAGTGATGCCTTCTATCTTTATGCTCGTTTCGAAAGCAATTTGGGATGAGAGGAACGCACGGGTTTTTCGAGGCCGCTCCGCTCCAACGTTTACCACTCTCCAACCAATCAAGCACGAGGCGAAGCTATGGATCCTAGCAGGGGCGAAACACTTGGGTCTTCTGATGCCGGGAGAGTAACGGCTTGTATTTTTCTTTTCGGCCTTTGGCCGGTGCCTGGATACCTTGTTAAACCTCCTTCTTATTTAATGAATGGGGCGCATCTGGCAGTAATGACGACCATGCTTAGCTATTTGAATTTTTCTTGCAAACAACAATTTGCAGTTTGCTTAGGTCGCGGACATCTCCTGGACCATCTCATATATTGTCTGTGTATGAAACCTGCTTCTCCTCTTTTTTTACCAGGAACGTTTCCCTTTTCTGATCAAGAAATTGTTTGGCTTTCAACTCCATGGTACTGTAATAAACTGATGCTGAGGATGCTTCATTTTACATGCAGACATATTTCAGCTGTATTGGGCTTGTATGCTTGCATGCACCAGTTTGATGCGCACTGCATGGATTTGAATAATCCCCATCGGGAAGGGATTAAGTGAATTAACCAAAATGATAGGAATTAGAAGGGATCACGATTGACTAGAGGATTGCCCGGTGGCATATGACTTGTATAAATTGGGCCGATGGCTTAGGCTAACTCCAACGCACGACCCCAAATGGCTCGTCCGTGTCCGTTTGGGGGTAAATGGACAAAGCAGGACCTCCAACACATGACCGTAAACGGACCGTCGTTCATTTTCTGTCCGCTTCCGACCCACTCCTGGCCCAAGATTGACACGAGTTTGCGGCAGAACGGACAGCACACGCATGGGCGTGATGCGTGCCCTTGTCCTCTTGGCCCGCCCGTCGGTGGCACAGGCGGCCACTTTCCCTCCCTTTCCTCCAAAACGCTCCCAGGCCTCGCCCTCCACTCTCCCGCATCCTCGGCCTTCCCCCTCCCTCCATCCACCATGGCCGATGAGGCGAATCCCGGCAACCCACCACCGGCCGCCCACCCCGTGGCGAAGAAAACGAAGCCTGTGAAGAAGCTTCGGTCGGAGCTCACGTCAGCGGAGGCCGCCAAGCTCGACGCCGAATCAGCCAAGAGGAGGAACAGGCGAACTGTCGCGACGGAGAAGAAGGCCGTCATCGAGTACGCCGCCAAGTGTTCCCTGCGGCGTGCGTTGCAGCACCAGGCCGACCTTGACGACAAGGAGTCCACCGTCTCCAAGGCGCACACCCTCCTCATGTTGGGCATTGTTGGGTGCTCATCAAAGATTTCCCCAAGTTCAAGGACCAATACAATGCTCTTAAGAAGATATAGGAGAGAAGGCGGCCATGGCTGATGAGGGAGACGTGCTCAAGAGGCCGAGGGGCAAGACAAGCTCAAAGGCCGACGAGAAGCGTGATGTGTCTTCTATAGCCTTGCAAGGAAATTCGGAGAACATGATGAGCCAAAAGGAAGTGCGGGAGGAGAGCAGGTGCAAAGGGAAGGAGGAGAAAATGAAGATATACCTAGATCTTTAAACGAAGAATCTTGACATGGAGGAGGCCGTGAAGAAGAGGAAGCTCGACATAGAGGAGGCCGCTCAACTCAAGAAGCTAGAGATCGAGGCCACCAATGCCGGCACAAAAGCCACGGAGATGGCACTAGTGTTGATGAGCGTCAAAAAGAACAACATGTCACTAGAGAGGAAGGCTTGGTTCATGAACCGGCAGAAGGAGATGTTCGCCCGCGATGGCCTGAACTAGGTGAGACCTCGGCCACGCTGGCCGTGATGGCGGTCCTTTCTTAAGGCTGGCTGGTGTGTCGGCCGCTGGCTTTGTTGCCGGCGTGAAACATGTACTTTTTAAAGGCTGGTTGTGTTGCGGCATGAGACTATAGGCCGCTGGTTGTGTTGTCGGCCGACGTGAACTAGTGCGAACTGTGGTCGCGACTTAAATCATTGGTTTCTCATGTTTGCATGCACGGGGACAAGATGCGTCAAAGATGTGACCGCTCGTTGGGCGTCCTGCCGACGCAAACTCAAATCCGGGTGGATACGACCCAATTGTCACCCTCAAACGGACGAAATCCAGACAAAACGGACGTTTGTTTGGGTCATGCGTTGGAGTAGGCCTTAGTATGGAGCAGACCATGTGCCACAAGCTCCGGTCCAAAAAAAGTAGAAAGTAGCATCGTTAGAACACCATTGTGGGCCACAACATTAATGGACAACCGGCAAGAAGCACTGGCGCATTGAATATTGATGCAATGAAAAGAAATGCATCATGCAATACGCCTGTGTTCACTAATCCCTATGTGGACCAACGGCTCGGATAATGATACCATATGGTAATATGACCCATGTTGAATTTCCGCTATTCCTATGCATACAACAAGGAGTCATTGCTCTAACAAGATTCGAGACACGAACCAACCTGTAGTTGGATGGTTATGTGAACAGTGGTATCCCCAGCCCACCAGGGTTCAAGTCCTGGTGCTCGCACTTATCCTACGGTGACTTATTCATAAAATCTCAAGATGATATGCCGGCTCGATCTCTCAGAGATGCTCATAGGGATAGGATGTACGCGTGTGTGTTATAATAGTACGAGCACTTGCGTCTGTACTATGTTTAAAAAAAGCAAGATTCGAGATGAGGAGGCGTTTCCGCTTTGGAGCTTTTTTAATTTTTTTGAGCTGGAATACTCTTTATTCCATTAACCAGAACAGCTAGTCAAATTGCTGGCAATTAACGCATGAACAAAGACTGGAGCCCCATCCGGCCACAAGGCTGAGGATGCATGGCTCATACGTGCACCGTGAGCAGCTAGGGCGTGTTTGGTAGCCTGCATGAGGCCCGGCCTGGCTCGCGCAGGACGAAAACGGGTCGATTGATTGCCTGCTTTCACTGTTCGGCCCGCATGACACGAACCTTAAAGCACTCCTGGGCCTGGCTCCCTGGGAACGCACGAATCGGCAGTTTCTCCAAGGCCATGCCCGAGCGGTGCACGTGGGCGGCGACGGCTCCACGCGCGCGGCCACGCTCGAGAAGCCACGTTGCTTCCCGAAGCACCGGCAGTTATTAGCCTCACCGCCCCTCACCGCTCCCTCTCCCCACTCTTCCCCACTCTCCCAACTCTCACCGGCGGCGGTGGATCGGAGCAGAGCAAGAAGACCACCGGACTCCATCACCGGCGAGCGGATCAGCAGTTGTCCCGCGGCAATGGCGGTAAGCACTTCTCTTTGTTCGACATGCAAAACTTTTTCCCGTTCGATCCGGCGATAGATTCGATCCACGGCGGAGAGGAATGGGGAATAGAGGTAGATAAGCACAGGGGTAGTTCATACTAGTTCATACCAGTTCATACGAGTTCATATATGCAAGATCGGAATAGAGGTAGATGCGGATGCAGAAGGGGGATTGGGGGATAGGGGGTACACAACGGACACCGGCTCACTGGGGTGGCCGTCACCGGCGTGCGGAGCCGTGGGTCGAGCTGCTGGCCTTCATCTTCTTCTTCATCACCGTGCGGGCCGGCGGGTCATCGTCGTCGTCCTCGGCGGAGTCGAGGTCGATCTGCCAGGTACGACGGCCTGGCTCCGGCGCCCTTGCTGGCATCTGCATTGCTTCTTCTTCCTCCTTAGGCTCCCCACCGATGACCGCCGGTGGCGCGATAGCCGTCTCCCAGTACACTGCGGCACGGCGGTCATTAGGAGCCCAGTAGTTCTTGTACTTGCACCACTTCTTCCTCTGTTTACCGTCATCGGAGACGGCCTGATTCATGGCCCAGCGAATGATGTCAACTGCCATCGCACCCTTCGCTGGGTCAGGAATCAACGTCTTCAGCTCTTCTGCAATGGCCTTCATGAACACTGCATTAGATTCCTTCTGCATGTCAGGCATGGAGCCGAAGTTCGAGCACACCTCCATGGTGTTCTCGAACTTGGTGCGGTCACCAGCCGACCACCCGAGGAAGAAGGCCCTCCAGCCAATACCCCAAGGGAAGGGGTTGGCTTTGGAGCTGGAGCTAGAGCTCATGGCGATGGGGAGGAGGAAGGTTGACAGTTAGAGAAGAGAGGGGGTGGGTAAGTAGTGGTGGGCAGGGTGAGTAAATATAGGGGCCATGGAGAGGAGGAGAAGAGTGACAGTCATGCCATTTTAACTACATGCTCTTCAATAAGCCATGAAATCTGTGTTGTGCCTGACTCCATGAATTGTGTGCAGATCGAGGAGAGCAATGAGATGGGCACGGAGGTGCTCCCGACTGTTGACAACAAGGGCAAGCAACCCCTTCACCTAATGCCCGACGAGGTTGTGCTGCCGCCCACCGCCGAGGAAGACCCGAAGACGCCTGAGGGTGGCGACGATGAGGGCATGGAGGAGCCCCCCCAGCAACAAGCGCCGCAACTACGGCCGCTACCATCAGGAGGATGGCCCAACTCACTTCTGCAAGGTCATCCTTGCACCGAAGCTTGAGTGCATCCCCATGCCCCTGGACTTCACCAAGCACTTCGTCGCGGTGCCGACGGAGTTCAAGCTCAGGAACAACACTGGCTGCTCCTGGAAGGTGACGGTGAAGCTGATGAACAGCAGGGTGACCCTGGATCAGGGTTGGGCCACCTACGCAGCCGTTCATCAGATCAAGATCGGCTACATGGTGAGGTTCAAGCTCCTCACTCCAGACACCCTCAAGGTCACCATCTTCGATGACGATTGCATTGAGGTCGTCAACAAGTGCGGGAAGCACGACGAAGCCTTCGCCGCCAAGGAGTAGGGTCGGGACCTCCCTAAGTACTATCGAGTCTGCTTTGAACTGTTTATGTTTATGGTTTATGCATAGAACTGTTATGAAGTGTGGTACTGCTTATCAGAAATATGCTCTTAAGTAGTTGATCCTCTTTTTATACTCTGCTCTGCTTATGATGCATGCTACATGGTTGTGCCGAAGTGTGCTGGTAACATCACCAACTAGCCAAAGAGGTTACCACACACCAGACGTTGCATACAACCAAACACCATGCCTTGGGTTTGTCCACTAACATGCAGGCAACTGAACACCAGGAGTGTGGTTCTGCCCATGCAGGCAACCAAACAACATGCAGATGATGCATTTGAGGCTGCATTTACATAGCCATACTGAGTTGAGAAGGCTATGCAATGCAGCTACTGTTGGCTACATCAACCAAACACGCTCCTAGAGAATCAGCTACAGTATTACAGCCCCTTGGGCAAAAAACAATCTTAAAAAAGAAAAAGTTTAAACTAACAAAGATTTTAATCTCTCTGAAGACAATACCGATGGAAGAGCGGTACTGGTCTGTCCCTTTGATTGCATGCATAAGGAAAAGCCAACGGCAGCCGACCCAATTTTCGGCCGGCCACCATGCAACCATTGGATAGGGCGTTCCCCCGTTGGCGTCTCTGTCCCGGCCGCCATGTGTGCCCATTCGGCAAGGGACGACAAGCGTCCCTCCAGCAAGCTCTCCAGCATCGATCGGAGTAGCTAGAAAACTTGCAAGAAACCGGAAATGGTCAGTTGCCTAACAAAGTCCTCCCAGAATCTTCCCAACGGTAAACAAACCATGCAAGTAGACCTCACGTAAAAACATTTTTTTGTGTTCAGTTGCGCTCCTGCGCATGCAAGACCTAGCCGCAACTATGCATAATCGGCTACGGTGACACTTATCAGGATTATTAAAGACAAAGCCAAAATCTCGACCAGCATTCACCGAAACAAACAGTATTTTTTTTCTTTTTTTGAAGAGCTACGATACAGGCCAGAACAAACAAAGGTAACACAAACACAAACGCTGGAAAATGAACAGGAATGACGTAGAAAGACATCTAACAAAAATAATAAACCAACCGGAAATATATGACAACTCACACAGCCAGAAAAAGAAGCAACACATGTATGACCTGAAGCTACTTTCAACGAGATTCCACATTTACCAACCAACCATTATGCACTCATTGGAGCAACAAAAAAACTCGCAGATGGGGAGGGACTGGATTGCGACATACCCACAGGCTAGGTTATTACATACTCCGTAGTTCTATAATAACAAAATGGCTCCCAGACTTCCACATTGCCCCTTCCCTCTCCTGACCTCCCAGACTTCCACATATGCCATTGCCTCAATCCTCTCGGTGTCCGCGTGGCCACCTCCCTGCGCCCCTGCCCCTGTTGTTCAAGTTCCTCGGCTGGTAGTACCCATCGTCGTTGTTGTAGTACCCGCCGCCACCACCACCACCCCGGCTATTCTGGTACCCACCGGTGCCACCACCACCCCGGCTGTTCTGGTACCCACCACCGCCACCACCACCCCGGTTGTTCTGGTACCCGCTGCTGCCACCACCATCCCGGCCATTCTGGTATCCGCCACCACAACCCCGGTCATTCTGGTATCCACCACCACCTCCACACCCATTTTCGTATCCGCTGCCCATGCCACAGCCACCACCACCACCTCCACGCCCATTCTCGTATCCACTACCCATGCCACGGCCGCCACCACCACCACCTCCACGCCCATTCTCGTATCTGCTGCCCATGCCACGGCTGCCTCCATGCCCGCTGCGGCCATTAGGGTAGGCCCCCCTCCAGCCACTATCACCACCTCGCTGGTTCTGACAAGATTGTCGAGGGTGTTGAAACTGTTGCTTTTTTGGCTCGGCATACATCTGATCTTGTTCTTTCACATCAAATTTCTCCTGCTCTGCCTCAGCCACGCGATATTCCACACGAGGGTTCACCAGGGTTTTACCATCCTGAAGTTGGCATGTTAGTATCAGCCAGATATATATTATATACACAGAAAAACACTCCACAGGTCATCCAGTCATTACCACATTTTGCACATCGGCTGCATTAGACTGATGATCATTGTCGATTTCTGTGGCATGCGAGGAATCTTCCTCGTCCTCCTGTCAACAAGTAAACATACCAACAAGATCAATATAAGCTTTAATCATTTCTACTTTCAGAGGTCAACAAACAAAATACTTGACCCCTCAAAATGTCCCCAATTAAAACCGTGTAAATTTTAAATATAAACACTCATCTAATAATTACAAAATGTGTACCATTTTTCAGTCTATCATAGCTCAGCTTCTGGGTGTTAGAACAAACACAAAATGAATAACCAAGCCAACACGACTAAGCAACAGTAGAAACACTTCACAGTAACCAAAATAATAAATCTAGCAAGATATCTTGTTTAATCTCATCTGCAGAAAACACTTCGTACATGGTAGTGCTTTAGGTGAACATTCATAGTCATGACTGATCACATATGCTAGTATCAGAAAATTAGTAGTGCTTTTGCTTTCTGGATATAGTGCTTGATTATTTGCATCCAGCGCAATTAAAAAAGGCATCCCTGAAAAGAAAATACTATAGCTGGCAGCTTAGCCTCCTAGCAAAGTGCAACTGTTGTCCTGCTTGAGATATCTTTACTTATTATACGATTGACCCTACAGAGGCAAGGAGTCCAGTCGAGTAAGTTAAGGGCATTGACCCTACAGAGGCAAGGAGTCCAGTCGAGTAACTACCAAGACACTAGCATGGGCATGGCTCACAGGGCAACCACCAGCAAATAACGCCAAAAATCTTCAGTGAAGACCGAGGCAAAAGTTTCAGGAGTTCGGGTTATTCTAAAACTTGCATTAACACAATGCTCTCCGGGAAATCAAATCCTTTATGCATAAAAAACTAAAATGCCATCAGCAAAATATGTATGCACCATTACACACTAAGTGTCCAGACGACCGCTGTGAGTTGGATAAGGTCTCTCATCATATGGCACAAAATAAAAACAGTACTTGAATTCCCAGCGGCCCAAAACAATGGGAAAACACCACAAAAGTTAAACGATAGCCCAAGTTCATGATTGGCTGTTTGGAAAATGCAAGACAGCACAATTTATCCAGGAGAACTACTTAATTATTAATGCATCATTTCAAATGTGTACCCCACCTCAGTGATTTATCATAGGTATGTACTCCCTCCGTTCGGAAATACTTGTCATCAAAATGGATAAAAAGGGGTGTATCTAGAACTAAAATACATCTAGATACATCCCCTTTTATTCATCTTGATGACAAGTATTTCCGGACGGAGGGATTATGTAGGTGCATTTTAATAGTACTCTACACCAAAGAACTGTGATATTACCAAAGGTGTAGTAAGGTGATGACAGTGTTGTCTAGCTTTTGTTCCAATAATCATAATACTAAAAGGTGGAGATGGACATTGTACAGTTTCTAAATATAATGTCTGAGGCAACATGCAGTAGGTGATGCTTGGACGATTTACAGTGAATATACCATGATTTTTAGTTTTAAAAGCATAAAGAACTGTACACGTACACACAGGTTTAAATCTAGGGAAATCAATGCAGAAGCGATGCCAGCATAAAATTGTTACTAAAAATATCACAATGTTGTTATAAAGAATGGAGAACTGTGAACGTGAACTCTTAGGTTAGAAATCCCATTTTGCAATTTAGGAAAATGACACTACCTTTAGTGTTAGCACACACAAAAGAGCAACACTATAACTTCTATACATATTTAAATTGCAAGTGATTTTATGATGAGCCCTAGAGGTTGGAGCTTTACCCATGTCATATTAATGTTGAGTAAATAATTACATACTATCTCAACAATCAAGCTTGCGCAACGAACTGCAAAACTGGCAAGAACAATAGGGCTATAGATTCTGCAACTAGCAGCATTGCAATGCGCCTAGGAGATTGCGGCTAAAAATAATAAGAATTCCTCAAATGGAAGTAAAAGAAGATCCCTCGAGACTTAACAAAGATTACGAATGATCTATAGTTATGAAAGAGAATCTGCAACTCAGAAAAGTAATCTAGCAATAATATCGAAGTACACAGCTAGGATGCCAAAGAACATATATTACCAGACCCAAAGAATATACAACTATTAAGTTGAGTTATCAAAGTAATGTTGGTCACAAGTCCTAGACTTGTAATCATAAAGTAGATAAGCAACAAGAAGTAAGAATGACAGTTAGGAGTAAAATGGTCCTCAGGTCCCAGGAGCATGTGCTCCTTCAGTGGACGGTAAATAAATAATTCTGAGTGTCTAAAATTCAGGTAAAATTACACATGCAAATGTTTGAACCATTCAGATTCCAGTAGGTTTTCTTCGAAAAACAAACACTTTTTTGCGCCTGGGCAAAAGAAACAAATCTGGGCTCTAAAATGTAATCTTTAGAGGCACAAAACTTGTACAGAAAAAAAGGAGACCCGGTGCTAGAAGCTCCTACGCCAGGTGGGGCCTGGGGAAGGATTATACGAGGCAAGCCTTACCCCTGGACACTGCAATGCAGAGAGGCCGCCTCCAAACTTGTTTTACACAATGGGTACAAATATTGTTAGAGCGCTAAACTTGGTTTCTCCACTCATGCTGCAGAAATGCCAGCTTTTTCCGTTAAATTTACAAACGTAATAAAATACAAGAGAATTTACATGTGTATCCTTTTCAGAATGTTTTGATATCAGGGATTGGGATTGCTGTTCTTTTCAACCAGCATTTTAAGTAATGGCCAACAAAGTAAAAAAAGAACAAATGTACAATAAACAATCATGTTATTGCATGACTGCAATATGATGAATTCTAGCGCGTGATATTTATAATCTTTAATACAACAAAAACTCAATTACTATGTTTGCAAACTGCGAAGACCCATCAGAATAGAGACCATCCTGTACCTAGATAGTGGTAGCACTACACATAATATTATACAAAGATCATAGTGTAGGATCAAAAGTATGTCTAGAGGGAGGGTGATTAGACTACTTGACCAAATAAAAACTTAACCTTTTCCCAATTTTAGTTCTTGGCTGATTTTAGCTATCTTAGGACAAGTCAAGCAATCATCACACAATTCAAGCAAGCATGCAAAGAGTATATTGGCAGCGGAAAGTAAAGCATGCAACTTGCAAGAATGTAAAGGGAAGGGTTTGGATCTGGTGGAAAGAAGATTTGAGTGGAAAGCAACTTGGGGAAGGCTAGAGATCAAGATTCATATGGTTGGAATGGAATATCTTGGTCTCAACACATGAGTAGGTGGTTCTTTCTCAGAACATATGAGTTGGAATGGTGTATGTGTTCTGATGGCTCTCTCCATGAATGAAGAGGAGGTGGAGGGGTATTTATAGCCTCCACACAAAATCCAACCGTTACACTCAATCTACCAATCTCGGTGGGACCGAATCATCAAACTCGGTCGGACCGAAAAGGTAAACCTAGTGACCGTTAGAGATTTCGGTGGGACTGACATGCAACTCGGTAGGACCGATTCGGTTAGGGTTTGGGCATAACGTAATCTCGGTGAGACCGATTGCACAAACTCGGTGAGACCGAGTTTGGCAATAAGCTAAACAAAGAGTTGGTCAGGTAAACTCGGTGGGACCGATTTGCTCTTTCGGTGAGACCGAAATGTTACAAAAAGGAAACAGAGAGTTTACATTGCAATCTCGGTGGGACGGATTCGCTCTTTCGGTGAGACCGAAAAGTTACGAAAGGGAAACAGAGAGTTTGCAATCCCATCTCGGTGAGACCGAGATCCTTATCGGTAGGACCGAATTGCTAGGGTTTGGCAGTGGCAAATGACAAGTGAAACTCGGTGGCGCCGGATTGAAAGAATCGGTATGACCGAGTTTGGCTTAGGGTTTAGGTCATTTGTGGCTATGGAAAAGTGGTTGGGGATTTTGGAGCATATCACCAAGCACATAAAGCAAGAGGCTCATTAAGCAACACCTCATCCCTCCTTGATAGTATTGGCTTTTCCTAAAGACTCAATGTGATCTTGGATCACTAAAATGTAAACTGAGGAGTCTTGAACTTTTGAGCTTGAGCCAATCCTTTGTCCTTAGCATTTTGAGGGTTCCACTTTCACATCCATGCCATGCCAATCATTGAGCTTCCCTGAAATAATCATCTTGGAATAGCATTAGCTCAATGAGCTATATGTTGTTATGAATTACCAAAACCACCTAGGGATAGTTGCACTTTCAATCTCCTCCTTTTTGGTAATTGATGACAACATATATATCAAAGCTTCGACAAATTATAATAATCATGAAATACATCGTCGCTTTGAGAAGTATGTGACAAGTAAGAGCTCCCCCTAAATTTGTGCATATTTTTAAAATTTGCTTTGGACTGCAAATACACAAAGAGTTAGAGTCATGGGTTACTCTTCCATGTCACATACATCTTGGTGGAGCGCTCAAAAATGATAAGAAAGAAATACATGCACTCATCACCAAGAATAGTGAGTGATCACATAAGATAGGATAAAATGATAATGATAGTATGAAGCAAACATTAAGTGTAGCTTATGATCAAACACATGATCATCGATGTCTCACACAGATAAGGGCGTAGTATCTCACACACAAGCAAATAAAGTTCGAAAAACCACCAAATAAAACAAGAGAGAATAAAAGCAACACTCTCTCTCTCGAAGCCTATGATCTATACATTTTCTCCCCCTTTGGCAACAAGTTACCAAAAAGTTCCTAGAAAATGCATAGTGCTAAGTCGACACTCAGGCTTGATCTTCAGGTGGTGGTGGAGTCCGGAGCACTCCAAGGACGAAGCCTTCAGTAGACGTGGTCGGAGTCGAGGCTGAAGTGGACGCTGGAGCTGGTGGAGCTGAGGCTGAAGCTGGTGGAACTGAGGTTGTAGCTGGTGCAGACGTGGTGGCTCTGGTGTCAGCAACTGGCATTGCAGACGACCTCGGACCTCGTGGCACCCTGGCAAAGGCATCAGTCGTAGTCCTGCCTCTCCTCTCATTCATGTCATCCTGGAGCTGCTCCACGGCAGTCTGTATCTCTGTCACCTTGATGTCCAAGTCATAGAACCTCTGTTCCATGATCCTTTCTAAGCTTGCCTGGTTCTGAGTCAGGGTGGCTAGTCCTTGCTCAATCCGCAGGATGGACGCAATCAGGTAACCAAGCTGCTCTTGTTTGGTTTTCAGAAAATATTCAGATGCCTCCTCTTGAGTAGGCATCTTGGCAGCTTTCTCCTTCCTCGCCTTCTCCTTCTTGGCTTGTGCTTGGGCAGATGATGGCTCATTCTCAGTCATAACCACTTGGTTATCTTCAAAATCTGGACGGATGGGCAGGTGTTCCTTATCCAACAAGTATATGCCCGTGCCCATCTTTGAGTTGATGAGCTCCTGAATCTGAGGTGCATATCCACAGCTCCTCTTCTGGTCTGCTGCAGTCCTCTTGATTGTTTCTACTATGAGGCTCATGACTTTGAATTTCTGAGGCACGTCAAAAACATGAAGCAAGTTGATCGCGTGACCTCTGATCATCTTGTGATCTCCAGACTTAGGCAACAGAGTGTGCCTTAGTATCCAATTGATAGTGGGCAGTCCAGAGAGAAGATAATGCATTGAGCCAAACTTGAAAGTGTCAAGTGCTTCATTCGGAATCTCCTTGTACATGTTGGACATTGAGTTGTGATCCATTTTCTTCTTGGCATAAATGTCCAAGTCATCTGCTTGTTCCTCTGGGGCATTGATCAACTTTGCCCATTCATCAACAGTTGATTGGTACCTTGTACCTTCAGACATCCATGTGATCCTCCCATCTGGGTAGAAGTGTGTTGTGGAGTAGAATTGCATGATTAGCTCCTCGTTCCACTTTGTGAGCTTCTGCCCAACAAAGTCTGCAACTCCACACGCACTAAAGCTGTCATACACTCCGGGGTAGTACTCTTCATTTTCCTTCATGTAGGTCCAGTCGACCCATCTCATGTCACAAACTATTGGCTTCTTGTCTAGCAACACTGTCTCATAGAAGTCTTGTTGCTCCTTGGTGTGAAATCTGTAATCCACAGCAGTCCTTCTTCTTGAAGCATACGGATCTGCTTCTCTCCACTTCCTCAGCCCTGAGTCTCTCCTGAGCTTCATGTCCTCAGCCACAGGATGAGCATCATTGTGGTCTGGGATCTTGGGCTTGAGTTTTCTGAGAACTTGCTCTTCATCCTCTTCTTCAGCAGCTTCAGGCACTGGGGCCTTGTTCTTTTCAGTGGTTGGGATGCTTCTTGTGTTACTCTTTGGTGCTGTCTTGACCTTTGATGCAGCCTTGGGCTTAGATGCAGTAGCCCCTGATTTGATAGCATCACCCATTAGCTTGGGTGCCTTGGGTGCTAGTGCAGCAACCTCTTCTTCTTCCTCATCTTCCATGATGGAAGCTTTGCCAAGAACTCTAGCCACAGTTTTCTTCACTCTTTCTTTCCTCTTTTTACCTTCAGCAGCAACAGGCTCTGTGGGTGCAGGCTTATCAGTTGACATTCTGGCCTTTGACATGGGCTGCCTGCCTGCTGGACTTTTGATCTTCAGCCCTGGCTTTGTGCCTTGAGCTAGCTCAACTCTCTTTGATGTGGCCTCTTCCTCTGCCACATAGTCTTCATCTTCAGAATCAGAAGTTCTCTTCTTCCTTTGACGTGTGGCAGCTTTAGGCAGATTGCTGGGGGTGCTCCTACTGCCATCATCTGAGGAACTTGAGGGACTAGTGCCCTCACTCATCACCACTTGCTGCTCTCGCAAATTTTGGCTATCACTCTGATCAGACATGTTGCAAACTGACTGCTGACCCTGTGAATAGATTATAGATGAGATAGAGTGGATGAGCATCACAAAATGCAGAGATTTTTGCAAAAGAATAATTCAAAAACTTAGTTTTAGTTTTCCAATGAAAGCATCTCGGATCTACCGATTTCTAAACTCGGTGACACCGAAGCAGTTTTGGCACCAGAACTAGTGAACTCGGTCAGACCGAGTCACAGTTCGGTGGCACCGAGACTGCTAGGGTTTCACAGAGTTCAAAAATCGGTCACACCGATAAGTAATTCTCGGTCAGACCGAGTTTCACTTGTGCAATGGCATAAGCCAAATCGGTGGGATCGAGTTTTTCAACTCGGTGGGTCCGAGATGGTTTCGGCGGAAACCTAACCCTAAAATTTTCGAATTAAACCTAATCTATGAGTTCATTGACTGGATAGGAGTTTATCAAACGTGGCAAGAATCATGATGATCACAATGTGCTAGGAATTGGATTGGAGAATAGCACAAAGATCGAGTCCATACCCTAGTTCGGCGGAGACTCGCTACGGCGGCAACGGCGGGGCAGAATTCCCATTGACGGCGACGGAGACCAGCAACTGGAGGCGGCTGGCGGCGAGGAGACGATCCGAAGACCACGAAGGCAAAGCAGGCTATCGCGCGGGCGAAGGGGTTCGGAGAAATTTCCAAATTTTTGCCCGTGACTATATATAGCCCGACCCTGTCGGTGTGACCGAGTGGAACAACTCGGTGGCACCGAGATGCAAAACTGTATGCAGTTATTGCAACTCGGTGTGACCGAAAAGTTCAAATCGGTTGCACCGAGATCGAAAACCTAGATCAACTTAATGAACTCGGTAGGACCGAAAGTGGGGTATCGGTCAGACCGAGATTCATAAAGAGGTTTTGGAAGTTTAAGTCTATGACGAATTGGGGACTCCGAGCGCTCCTCACACAGAGTGGTTCGAATCTGACTTGATCAAATTTTGTGATGCAGCATGAATAGAGTTTGAGACGAGAAGAGCATAGATAGCTAGAGGAGGTACTTAGGCATTCTTGTCCATCCACTTGGCAAAAGAAGATAAAGCCAAACAATCAAAGCAACAAGTGGATGTCCTCGAATGAGTAAAACATGCAACCAACATGCTCACACAATAAGATGGCAAATGAGGTATGTGGCAAAGCATGCACAACCAATTCTAGCATCTATCAAGCAATTTGCGATGACTAGGTCATCTATATATGAGTATATTGACTTAGGAGTCAAGTCAGAACACTTGATCGTAGGTCATACTCATCGTTTAAGCTCAAGTGGGGTTACCACTTTTACATAAAGCATTGTTTTGTTCACATCTTTTAGAGTTGCTTTAGCTCAAGTTTTAGAGTAAAGCTCCCCCCAGATGTGATATCCCCCCTAAGAGGGATGAACTAACCTTGGGTTTTGTCGATGATGACTTCATGTAGATGTCGAAGATGTGGATGCTCAAAATTGATGTAGATCACTTGGAGCTATCCATTTGAGTGAATTGCACTTTCAATACCTACATGGGTTAGTCCCACAAGGAACAAACAAGGATATCCATAGACATAGAGTGATGCACACACAAGATGATGTCCATGAAAACTTTAGGTTACCTTGTCCCTTGTCTTACCAACAAGAGGGTTTGTGACTCCTTGAACTAGTGCAAGGTGTGGAAGTTGATTGCACTTGTTCTTGCCAAAATGATAAGAGTGAGGTATGTTGGCGGAGTCAACCTCGAGAACTCTCTAGTTCTTCTTCTTTTGGATCCACACCATCTTGATGGGAATCCTTGGAGTTGTAGTCGTACTTGATGAAGTGGAACTTGAATTAGTCTTGGGAACCCACTTGAATAAGGTCTTAGGAGCTTCTTCAAATGCATCAATCTCCTCTTGAAGCTTGTCCTTGCCTTTTTGCTTGTAGCCTTGTGGTGGAAGATCATCTTGAGCTTGTGTTCCCTTAAAGGAAGTGTCATACTTCTCTTGTTGAGGAACAAACTTTGTCTTGGGGTATTGATCTTCTTCCCACTCAACTCCATTGGCATTGAACTTTCGTTCAAAACCAACACCTTGATTCTTCCGGTGCATTCCTTGCTTGCGCACAATTTCCTCGAATTTCTTACTCCCGGCAAGGCTTTTGTACACTCCTTTCTCTATAATTCCCTTCAATAAGCTATTTTCTTGCTCAAGTATAACTTGGCTAAGAGAATCATTAGTGGAATCAAGAGAACTACTAGAAGCAACAATATTGGATTTAGCTTGATCATTGTTACTACTAGAGGAAGAATCTTTCTTGTTCTTGTTACTAGTCTTGACTTGAGGCATGTAAGTGGATAAAAGTAAATGCTTGGCAATGTGAGAAGAACTTTTCTTGCGGAGATCATCATTGATCGCTTTTAAGAACTCATGCTCTTGCTCAAGATTAAGCTTTTCAAAGTGTAATTTCTCATGAGCTCTTAAAAGTTCTCGATGATCTTCGAAGATAGTTTCATCGGCTAACATAAGAGTGTTTAGTTCTTTAGTTAGAGCCTCAATCTTCTCCTTATCATTGTCATTCGTTTTAGCATGATTAATTGATATTTAACCATAATACTCATCACTAGAGTTGTCAACAAGCAAATCATCATCACCTAACAAGTCATCTTCATCACTATTAAAATCAACATACTCGGGGTGTGTTACCTTAGGACCTTTGGCCATGAAGCATATTCCAATTCCTTCATTTGGTGAGTCAAATATGTCGTAGGAGTTGGTTGACACAAGTGCTAGACCGGCAACACCTTCATCTTGAGTATCTTTGGAGTCGGAGTGATAACTTCTCTCGGAGTGGCTGTCGGAGTCGGAGCCGGATACCCATTCACCAACATGAGCTTGATGTCTTCGCTTTGTGTAGCTCCTTGATGATTTTTCCTTCCTTTCCGAATCCTTGCTTCTCCGTGAGTATCTCCGTTCATAATGATCATCCCTACTCCTTCTCTCTCTTGGTGGTGATTCTTTGCTTCTTCTTTTTGGAGAATCTTCTCTTCTCTTGTAGGGAGCCGTACACTCATTGGAATAGTGTCCGGGTCTTCCACAATTGTAGCAGTTTCGCTCTCGACTAGAAGATCTTTTGTCATTGTAGGACCTTGACTTGAAGCTTCTATCTTTGCTTCTTCTCTTGTAGAACTTGTTGAAGTTCTTCACCATTAAGCTCAATTCTTCATTGAAGTTTTGTTTCTCACTTGATGATGTGGGGACTTCATATGAGGCTTTGTAGGCACCACTTGATTTGTTGTGAAGTTCCTCTTTATCCTTGAGTGACATCTCATGAGCAACAATCCTTCCAATCACTTCCGTTGGTTTGAGATCTTTGTAATTTGGCATCATTTGGATTAATGTGCACACGGTATCATATTTACCATCCAAGGCTCTTAGGATCTTCTTGATGATGAATCTATCGGTCATCTCTTCACTTCCTAAGCCGGCAATCTCATTTGTGATGAGAGCAAGCCTAGAGTACATTTCAGCGACACCTTCACCATCCTTCATTTTGAACTTGTCAAGTTGACTTTGGAGCACATCCAACTTGGATTCCTTGACTGAGTCGGTACCTTCGTGCATATCAATCAAAGTGTCCCAAATTTCCTTTGAATTCTCAAGACGGCTGATTTTGTTGAATTCTTCGGGGCACAATCCGTTGAAGAGAATATCACAAGCTTGAGCATTGTATTGCAACATCTTCAACTCATCCGCGGTAGCCTCACGGTTTGGTTCTTTCCCATCAAAGAAGTCACCTTGCAAACCAACACAAACAATAGCCCATACGGCGGGGTTATGTCCAAGAATATGCATTTTCATTTTATGCTTCCAACTAGCAAAATTAGTGCCATCAAAGTAAGGACCTCTACGGTGATAATTTCCCTCGCTAGACGCCATACTCTCCTAGGTTGTGAAACCAAGGCTATGATCACCAAAAGCTATGGAGATCAAGGCAAATGGAGGCCAAGGCTCTGATACCACTTGTAGGATCGAAAGTATGTCTAGAGGGGGGGGGTGATTAGACTACTTGACCAAATAAAAACTTAACCTTTTCCCAATTTTAGTTCTTGGCAGATTTTAGCTATCTTAGGACAAGTCAAGCAATCATCACACAATTCAAGCAAGCATGCAAAGAGTATATTGGCAGTGGAAAGTAAAGCATGCAACTTGCAAGAATGTAAAGGGAAGGGTTTGGATCTGGTGGAAAGAAGATTTGAGTGGAAAGCAACTTGGGGAAGGCTAGAGATCAAGATTCATATGGTTGGAATGGAATATCTTGGTCTCAATACATGAGTAGGTGGTTCTTTCTCAGAACATATGAGTTGGAATGGTGTATGTGTTCTGATGGCTCTCTCCACGAATGAAGAGGAGGTGGAGGGGTATTTATAGCCTCCACACAAAATCCAACCGTTACACTCAATCTACCAATCTCGGTGGGACCGAATCATCAAACTCGGTCGGACCGAAAAGGTAAACCTAGTGACCGTTAGAGATTTCGGTGGGACTGACATGCAACTCGGTAGGACCGATTCGGTTAGGGTTTGGGCATAACGTAATCTCGGTGAGACCGATTGCACAAACTCGGTGAGACCGAGTTTGGCAATAAGCTAAACAAAGAGTTGGTCAGGTAAACTCGGTTGGACCGATTTGCTCTTTCGGTGAGACCGAAATGTTACAAAAAGGAAACAGAGAGTTTACATTGCAATCTCGGTGGGACGGATTCGCTCTTTCGGTGAGACCGAAAAGTTACGAAAGGGAAACAGAGAGTTTGCAATCCCATCTCGGTGAGACCGAGATCCTTATCGGTAGGACCGAATTGCTAGGGTTTGGCAGTGGCAAATGACAAGTGAAACTCGGTGGCGCCGGATTGAAAGAATCGGTATGACCGAGTTTGGCTTAGGGTTTAGGTCATTTGTGGCTATGGAAAAGTGGTTGGGGATTTTGGAGCATATCACCAAGCACATAAAGCAAGAGGCTCATTAAGCAACACCTCATCCCTCCTTGATAGTATTGGCTTTTCCTAAAGACTCAATGTGATCTTGGATCACTAAAATGTAAAATGAGGAGTCTTGAACTTTTGAGCTTGAGGCAATCCTTTGTCCTTAGCATTTTGAGGGTTCCACTTTCACATCCATGCCATGCCAATCATTGAGCTTCCCTGAAATAATCATCTTGGAATAGCATTAGCTCAATGAGCTATATGTTGTTATGAATTACCAAAACCACCTAGGGATAGTTGCACTTTCACATAGTTTTTAAGTTATTATTTTCAGCGTTTTTTCCAGAACACCAATGCACAGGCATTGTCTGTTATATCTAAGCAACGGCGCACAACATCCATATGAAACAGCATAATATACACCCCAAATGGATCGACCTTACAGTTTTCCAATTAAAGCTATAATCCACATTGATCATTACTACTGAATCCGCACAAAAAGCACCAGCAGCAGCAACAATGATGATGATAATAATAATACTAGGAGCACTGTGCACTACAACAGATCAATTGTTGACAAAGATCAGAACAAAGTTTCAGGGCAATGATCACTTCACCATGCTAAGCATATACTATTAAATTACTAAAGAGTGCAATTTGCTATTTCACCTTGTGATTTTCAGCAGCTAGGGTCTCCTTGAGTGATGGTGCCTCTGGTGAGTCGGTCATGCTCATCTGTGCCTGCAGACCTTCAGCTCCATGGTTCCCAGCAACTGCAGGTGCTGTGTAGTAGTCTGATGCCATGATCCTGTCTAACTTGGACCTCACCGCAGCATCTACAGCAAAAGGCCACAAATTTCAATAGCAATCACCTCAAATCAAACCAAATTACAAACCTATATCAACCCTCACATGTAACAGAGGAGCCAGGGTGGATCGGCGCATCAGCACGGGTTAGCCATAGGCGGGCATGATGGGCACAGGCCTGGAGTGCGTCATGGTGGGAGACACCATCTGCGGAAGAAGGGCGAGCCGCGGCAAGCGCCGCCATAGCAGACACTGCGTCAAGGTCGTTCTCCACGAGCAACTCCACGGTATCATCCCATACGTAGCCGTGGGTGATGCAGCTGCTCCGTTCGTTCTTGCACGCAACCATGGTGGCGATGAACTCGTTCGGTGACTTGACATAAAAAAGGGAGCCGAAGTAGATGAGCGCGAGGAGGTCCTGGATGGACAAATCGGAGCCAAAGGATGAGGAACCGGCAGCAGGTGCAGGGACGGTGGAGAGCTCCTTGGTGAGTGCAGTGGAGAGTGGTACGCGGAGGCGCTCAAGCTCGTCAATGAGCGCGGCATGACGGGCTTGGA
Organism: Triticum aestivum; assembly: GCF_018294505.1. Taxonomy (NCBI): domain Eukaryota; kingdom Viridiplantae; phylum Streptophyta; class Magnoliopsida; order Poales; family Poaceae; genus Triticum; species Triticum aestivum. The sequence continues at coordinate 587,510,802 of NC_057803.1, read as the reverse complement.
GTGCATGAGCTCCTTCTGCTCCTGGTTAAGCATCTTGCCGGCAGCGACGGACTCCTCCATCTGCGCGATGCAATTCTGCTTCTTCCGCAGCACACGGAGACGCTTCGACACCACCGAGAGCACCGGCCCTTCCTTGATTTCAAATATTGTCCCTTTGGTTTCAAATTCTTTAACCAACTCTGCAAAAAAAATGCAAAGCATATGTAAGGCAACAGTGATGTTTTCATCAACAAAAAAGCAACTAATTACATGTGTTATCAGACTACCATATTAACTTGTGCTTTTCCAGTTATTACAATTTTTTGTTAACTCCGTAAATTTATTAGGGACGAGTACCTGAAGTCCTGCCAAAAGAGCTAAAAAGAACACACGGTTCATATGTTGGTTCGAATCACACCGTCTTTTGAGGAGCACACTGTTGGGTTACGTAGTAATTTCAAAAAAATTCCTACGTACACGCAAGATCATGTGATGCATAGCAACGAGAGGGGAGAGTGTTGTCTACATACCCTTGTAGACCGTAAGCGGAAGCGTTAGCACAACGCGGTTGATGTAGTCGTACGTCTTCACGGCCCGACCGATCAAGCACCGAAACTACGGCACCTCCGAGTTCTAGCACACGTTTAGCTCGATGACGTCCCTCGAACTCCGATCCAGCCGAGTGTCGAGGGAGAGTTCCGTCAGCACGACGGCGTGGTGACGATCTTGATGTTCTACCGTCGCAGGGCTTCGCCTAAGCACCGCTACGATATTATCGAGGTGGACTATGGTGGATGGGGGCACCGCACACGGCTAAGAGATCCAAGGGATCAATTGTTGTGTCTTTGGTGCTAGCCCTGCCCCTCTATTTATATGTTGAGCCCCGGGGTCGAAACTTGGAGCAAAAGCCTCCTCAAAGTCGGTTTTTCCCGAAAGGCAAGAGTCCCACTCGGACTCTAGGACCAAACGCCACAATCCTTGGCGTCTGGCCCAGACGCCATGGGCCTCGGCGTCTGGCCCAGGGCCAGACGCCAGGGTCTCCGGCGTTTGGCCCCCTGGACTCCGCAAAACTCCTTTTGCACCGATCTAAAGCCTCATGGGCTTGACCCCTTGGCCTAACCATATCATCCAATATATGAATCTTTACGTCTCGACCATTTCGAGACTCCTCGTCATGTCCCCAATCTCATCCGGGACTCCGAACTCCTTCGGTACATCAAAACATGTAAACTCATAATATAACTGTCATCGTAACCTTAAGCGTGCGGACCCTACGGGTTCGAGAACAATGTAGACATGACCGAGACACGTCTCCGGTCAATAACCAATAGCGGGACCTGGATGCCCATATTGGCTCCTACATATTCTACGAAGATCTTTATCGGTCAGACCGCATAACAACATACGTTGTTCCCTTTGTCATCGGTATGTTACTTGCCCGAGATTCGATCGTCGGTATCCAATACCTAGTTCAATCTCGTTACTGGCAAGTCTCTTTACTCGTTCCATAATACATCATATCACAACTAACATATTAGTTGCAGTGCTTGCAAGGCTTATGTGATGTGCATTACCGAGAGGGCCCAGAGATACCTCTCCGACAATCGGAGTGACAAATCCTAATCTCGAAATACGCCAACCCAACATCGACCATTGGAGACACCTGTAGTACTCCTTTATAATCACCCAGTTACGTTGTGACGTTTGGTAGTACCCAAAGTGTTCCTCCGGTAAACGGGAGTTGCATAATCTCATAGTCATAGGAACATGTATAAGTCATGAAGAAAGCAATAGCAACATACTAAACGATCAGGTGCTAAGCTAATGGAATGGGTCATGTCAATCAGATCATTCAACTAATGATGTGACCTCGTTACTCAAATAACAACTCTTTTGTCTATGGTTAGGAAACATAACCATCTTTGATTAACGAGCTAGTCAAGTAGAGGCATACTAGTGACACTCTGTTTGTCTATGTATTCACACATGTATTATGTTTCCGGTTAATACAATTCTAGCATCAATAATAAACATTTATCATGATATAAGGAAATAAATAATAACTTTATTATTGCCTCTAGGGCATATTTCCTTCAGTCTCCCACTTGCACTAGAGTCAATAATCTAGTTCACATCGCCATGTGATTTAACAGCAATAGTTCACATCACCATGTGATTAACACCCATAGTTCACATCGCTATGTGACCAACACCCAAAGGGTTTACTAGATTCAGTAATCTAGTTCACATCGCTATGTGATTAACACCCAAGGAGTACTAAGGTGTGATCATGTTTTGCTTGTGAGAGAATCTTAGTCAACGGGTCTGCCACATTCAGATCCTCATGTATTTTGCAAATTTCTATGTCAACAATGCTCTGCATGGAGCTACTCTAGCTAATTGCTCCCACTTTCAATATGTATCTAGATCGAGACTTAGAGTCATCTAGATTAGTGTCAAACTTGCATCAGCGTAACCCTTTACGACGAACCTTTTTTCACTTCCATAATAGAGAAACATATCCTTATTCCACTAAGGACAATTTTGACCGCTGTCCAGTGATCTACTCCTAGATCACTATTGTACTCCCTTGCCAAACTCAGTGCAGGGTATACAATAGATCTGGTACACAGCATGGCATATTTTATAGAACCTATGACTGAGGCATAGGAAATGACTTTCATTCTCTTTCTATTTTTGCCGTGGTCTGGCTTTGAGTCTTACTCAACCTCACACCTTGTAACACAGGCAAGAACTCTTTCTTTGACTGTTCCATTTTGAACTACTTCAAAATCTTGTCAAGGTATGTACTCATTGAAAAAACTTATCAAGCGTCTTGATCTATCTCTATAGATCTTGAAACTCAATATGTAAGCAGCTTCACCGAAGTCTTTCTTTGAAAAACTCCTTTCAAACACTCCTTTTATGCTTTACAGAATAATTCTACATTATTTCCGATCAACAATATGTCATTCACATATACTTATCAGAAATGTTGTAGAGCTCCCACTCACTTTCTTGTAAATACAGGCTTCTCCGAAAGTCTGTATAAAACCAAATGCATTGATCACACTATCAAAACGTTTATTCCAACTCCGAGAGGCTTGCACCAGTCCATAAATGGATCGCTGGAGCTTGCACACTTTGTTAGCTCCCTTTGGATCGACAAAACCTTCCGGTTGCATCATATACAACTCTTCTTCCAGAAATCCATTCATGAATGCAGTTTTGACATCCATCTGCCAAATTTCATAATCATAAAATGCGGCAATTGCTAACATGATCCGGACGGACTTAAGCATCGCTACGGGTGAGAAGGTCTCATCGTAGTCAATCCCTTGAACTTGCCGAAAACCTTTTGCGACAAGTCGAGCTTTGTAGACAGTAACATTACCATCAGCGTCAGTCTTCTTCTTAAAGATCCATTTATTCTCAATTGCTTGCCGATCATCGGGCAAGTCAACCAAAGTCCATACTTTGTTCTCATACATGGATCCCATCTCAGATTTCATGGCTTCAAGCCACTTTGCGGAATCTGGGCTCATCATCGCTTCTTCATAGTTCGTAGGTTTCATCATGATCTAGTAGCATGACTTTCAGAACAGGATTACCGTACCACTCTGGCGCGGATCTTACTCTGGTTGATCTACGAGGTTCAGTAGTATCTTGTTCTGAAGTTTCATGATCATCATCATTAGCTTCCTCACTAACTGGTGTAGGTGTCACAAAAACAGTTTTCTGTGATGTACTACTTTCCAATAAGGGAGCAGGTACAGTTACCTCGTCAAGTTCTACTTTCCTCCCACTCACTTCTTTCAAGAGAAACCCCTTCTCCAGAAAGTTTCCGAATTTAGCAAAAAAAAATCTTGCCTTCGGATCTGTGGTAGAAGGTGTATCCAATAGTTTCCTCTGGATATCCTATGAAGACGCACTTCTCCGATTTGAGTTTGAGCTTATCAGGATGAAATTTTTTCATATAAGCATTGCAACCCCAAACTTTAAGAAACGACAGCTTAGGTTTCTTGCCAAACCATAGTTCATATGGTGTCGCCTCAACGGATTTAGATGGTGCCCTATTTAATGTGAATGTAGCTGTCTTTAATGCATAACCCCAAAACGATAGTGGTAGATCCGTAAGAGACATCATAGATTGCACTATATATCTAATAAAGTACGGTTATGACGTTTGGACACACCATTATGCTGTGGTGTTCCATGTGGCATGAGTTTGTGAAACTATTCCACATTGTTTTAATTGAAGACCAAACTCGTAACTCAAATATTTGTCTCCACGATCAGATCGTAGAAACTTTATTTTCTTGTCACGATGATTTTCCACTTCACTCTGAAATTCTTTGAACTGTTCAAATGTTTCAAACTTATGTTTCATCAAGTAGATATCCCCATATCTTCTCAAATCATCTGTGAAGGTCAGAAAATAACGATATCCGGCACGAGCCTCAATATTCATCGGGCCACATACATCGGTATGTATGATTTCCAACAAATCTGTTGCTCTCTCCATAGTACCGGAGAACGGTGTTTTAGTCATCTTGCCCATGAGGCACGGTTCGCAAGTACCAAGTGATTCATAATCAAGTGGTTCCAAAAGTCCATCAGTATGGAGTTTCTTCATGCGCTTTATACCGATATGACCTAAACGACAGTGCCACAAATAAGTTGCACTTTCATTATCAACTCTGCATCTTTTGGCTTCAACATTATGAATATGTGTATTACTACTATCGAGATTCAATAAGAATAGACCACTCTTCAAGGGTGCATGACCATAAAAGATATTACTCATATAAATAGAACAACCATTATTCTCTGATTTAAATGAATAACCGCCTCGCATTAAACAAGATCCAGATATAATGTTCATGCTCAACGCTGGCACCAAATAACAATTATTTAGGTCTAATATTAATCCCAAAGGTAGATGTAGAGGTAGCGTGCCGACCGCGATCACATCAACTTTGGAACCATTTCCCACGCGCATCGTCACCTCGTCCTTTGCCAGTGCCCGCTTATTCTTTAGTCCCTGTTTCGAGTTGCAAATATTAGCAACAGAACCAGTATCAAATACCCAGGTGCTACTGCAAGCTCTAGTAAGGTACACATCAATAACATGTATATCACATATACCTTTGTTCACCTTGCCATCCTTCTTATCCGCCAAATACTTGGGGCAGTTCCGCTTCCAGTGACCAGTCTGCTTGCAGTAGAAGCACTCAGTTTCAGGCTTAGGTCCAGACTTGGGTTTCTTCTCTTGAGCAGCAACTTGCTTGCCGTTCTTCTTGAAGTTCCCCTTTTTCTTCCCTTTGCCCTTTTTCTTGAAACTAGTGGTCTTGTTAACCATCAACACTTGATGCTCCTTCTTGATTTCTACCTCCGCAGCTTTCAGCATTGCGAAGAGCTCGGGAATAGTCTTGTTCATCCCTTGCATATTATAGTTCATCACGAAGCTCTTGTAGCTTGGTGGCAGTGATTGGAGAATTCTGTCAATAACGCAATCATCCGGAAGATTAACTCCCAATTGAATCAAGTGATTATTATACCCAGACATTTTGAGTATATGCTCACTGACAGAACTGTTCTCCTCCATCTTGCAGCTATAGAACTTATTGGAGACTTCATATCTCTTAATTCGGGCATTTGCTTGAAATGTTAACTTCAACTCCTGGAACATCTCATATGCTCCATGACGTTCAAAACGTCGTTGAAGTCCCGATTCTAAGCCGTAAAGCATGGCACACTGAACTATCGAGTAGTCATCAGCTTTGCTCTGCCAGACGTTCATAACATCTGGTGTTGCTCCAGCAGCAGGCCTGGCACCCAGCGGTGCTTCCAGGACGTAATTTTTCTATGCAGCAATGAGGATAATCCTCAAGTTACGGACCCAGTCCGTGTAATTGCTACCATCATCTTTCAACTTTGCTTTCTCAAGGAACGCATTAAAATTCAACGGAACAACAGCACGAGCCATCTATCTACAATCAACATAAACAAGCAAGATACTATCAGGTACTAAGTTCATGATAAATTTAAGTTCAATTAATCATATTATTTAAGAACTCCCACTTAGATAGACATCCCCCTAATCCTCTAAGTGATTACGTGATCCAAATCAACTAAACCATGACCGATCATCACGTGAGATGGAGTAGTTTTCAATGGTGAACATCGTTATGTTGATCATATCTACTATATGATTCACGCTCGACCTTTCGGTCTCCGTGTTCCGAGGCCATATCTGCATATGCTAGGCTCGTCAAGTTTAACCTGAGTATTCTGCGTGTGCAAAACTGGCTTGCACCCATTGTAGATGGACGTAGAGCTTATCACACCCGATCATCATGTGGTGTCTGGGCACGACGAACTTTGGCAACGGTGCATACTCAGGGAGAACACTTCTTGATAATTTAGTGAGAGATCATCTTATAATGCTACCGTCAATCAAAGCAAGATAAGATGCATAAAAAGATAAACATCACATGCAATCATTATAAGTGATATGATATGGCCATCATGATCTTGTGCTTGTGATCTCCATCTCCAAAGCACCGTCATGATCACCATCGTCACCGGCGCGACACCTTGATCTCCATCGTAGCATCGTTGTCGTCTCGCCAATCTTATGCTTTCACGACTATCACTACCGTTTAGCAATAAAGTAAAGCATTACATCGCGATTGCATTGCATACAATAAAGCGACAACCATATGGCTCCTGCCAGTTGCCGATAACTTGGTTACAAAACATGATCATCTCATACAATAAAATTCAGCATCATGCCTTGACCATATCACATCACAACATGCCCTGCAAAAACAAGTTATACGTCCTCTACTTTGTTGTTGCATGTTTTACGTGGCTGCTACGGGCTTAAGTAAGAACCAATCTCACCTACGCATCAAAACCACAACGATAGTTTGTCAAATAGACTCCGTTTTAACCTTCGCAAGGACCGGGCGTAGCCATACTTGGTTCAACTAAAGTTGGAGAGACAGTCGCCCGCAAGCCATCTCTGTGCAAAGCACGTCGAGGGAACCGGTCTCGCGTAAGCGTACGCGTAAGGTTGGTCCGGGTCGTCTCGTCCAACAATACCGCCACACCAAAGTATGACATGCTGGTAGGCAGTATGACTTGTATCGTCCACAACTCACTTGTGTTCTACTCGTGCATATAACATCAACATAAATAACCTAGGCTCGGATGCCACTGTTGGGTTACGTAGTAATTTCAAAAAATTTCCTACGTACACGCAAGATCATGTGATGCATAGCAACGAGAGGGGAGAGTGTTGTCTACATACCCTTGTAGACCGTAAGCGGAAGCGTTAGCACAACGCGGTTGATGTAGTCGTACGTCTTCACGGCCCGACCGATCAAGCACCGAAACTACGGCACCTCCGAGTTCTAGCACACGTTCAGCTCAATGACGTCCCTCGAACTCTGATCCAGCCGAGTGTCGAGGGAGAGTTCCGTCAGCACGACGGCGTGGTGACGATCTTGATGTTCTACCGTCGCAGGGCTTCGCCTAAGCACTGCTACGATATTATCGAGGTGAACTATGGTGGAGGGGGGCACCGCACACGGCTAAGAGATCCAAGGGATCAATTGTTGTGTCTTTGGTGCTAGCCCTGCCCCTCTATTTATATGTTGAGCCCCGGGGTCGAAACTTGGAGCAAAAGCCTCCTCAAAGTCGGTTTTTCCCGAAAGGCAAGAGTCCCACTCGGACTCCAGGACCAAACGCCACAATCCTTGGCATCTGGCCCAGACGCCATGGGCCTCGGCGTCTGGCCCAGGGCCAGACGCCAGGGTCTCCAGCGTTTGGCCCCCTGGACTCCGCAAAACTCCTTTTGCACCGATCTAAAGCCTCATGGGCTTGACCCCTTGGCCTAACCATATCATCCAATATATGAATCTTTACGTCTCGACCATTTCGAGACTCCTCGTCATGTCCCCAATCTCATCCGGGACTCCGAACTCCTTCGGTACATCAAAACATGTAAACTCATAATATAACTGTCATCGTAACCTTAAGCGTGCGGACCCTACGGGTTCGAGAACAATGTAGACATGACCGAGACACGTCTCCGGTCAATAACCAATAGCGGGACCTGGATGCCCATATTGGCTCCTACATATTCTACGAAGATCTTTATCGGTCAGACCGCATAACAACATACGTTGTTCCCTTTGTCATCGGTATGTTACTTGCCTGAGATTCGATCGTCAGTATCCAATACCTAGTTCAATCTCGTTACTGGCAAGTCTCTTTACTCGTTCCGTAATACATCATATCACAACTAACATATTAGTTGCAGTGCTTGCAAGGCTTATGTGATGTGCATTACCGAGAGGGCCCAGAGATACCTCTCCGACAATCGGAGTGACAAATCCTAATCTCGAAATACGCCAACCCAACATCGACCATTGGAGACACCTGTAGTACTCCTTTATAATCACCCAGTTACGTTGTGACGTTTGGTAGTACCCAAAGTGTTCCTCCGGTAAACGGGAGTTGCATAATCTCATAGTCATAGGAACATGTATAAGTCATGAAGAAAGCAATAGCAACATACTAAACGATCAGGTGCTAAGCTAATGGAATGGGTCATGTCAATCAGATCATTCAACTAATGATGTGACCTCGTTACTCAAATAACAACTCTTTTGTCTATGGTTAGGAAACATAACCATCTTTGATTAACGAGCTAGTCAAGTAGAGGCATACTAGTGACACTCTGTTTGTCTATGTATTCACACATGTATTATGTTTCCGGTTAATACAATTCTAGCATGAATAATAAACATTTATCATGATATAAGGAAATAAATAATAACTTTATTATTGCCTCTAGGGCATATTTCCTTCACACACTGCGCACCAGACTCGAGCTTCAAACTTTTGGTGTCCACAGTAAGTACATATGCTGTCGGATGGCACATGCTCTCCTTCGCCATAATGTAAATAACATTGTCATCAAGCAAGCTTAATGTAGGACCAGCACTAGTCAATTTCTTCCAAGTCAAATTGTTTTCCTCATCAAACATCCCAGGCAACAAATTTGGCAAACTTGAGTCGGTGAAAGATATCTCAGACGTATCAATCGTCAAGCCATCACACCAAACATCTGAATAAATTGATCTAGTCCATGTTTTAGCCATCCAGCCATAATCCTTTGCTCGCTTCATGTTGAAGAAAGCATCTTGCACATGAAAATCTAACTCAACACACTTGATCAAATCATTGAATATCGTCACATGACAGTGTGGTCTTGGAGTGAGATTCTCAAACATCAAATGGAACTCAGACGTATCACACGGTTCCGGAACTGGCAACGGAACAAAACGGATGGTAGGCTTTTTATCCAAAACATTGCATAAGAGAATTCCCCACCAGAGATCAATCCAACCTACGATACCCTTTTCTGCGTATGCCACGCTCATGGTATTATGAAGCAATAGCTTATCCCTGGCATTCCTTGTCTCATTATCCTCAGCGATACAAGCGACCTGAGAGTGCCAATCATTCGTGTCAGATCGATATATGTGGAGTGTGTAATGTTTGCGAGACTCAAGACTAAAATATTCAACATGTGGGAAAATGACAGCAAAGTCTTCACTGTTATCACTAACAGGCAAGATGGCAGCCATGTTTGGCGAAAAAGAAGACGGGTATGGCCTTGCAAGAAGATGAAGAGAGGCGAAATCGGGCCCTGCTTTGTAAACAAAATAGTCGATGAACCGCAAGTAACGGTTGACACTGTCCGAGAAGGTGATAGCCAGCAGTACAAAGCCTCTAGTTACACCAAGTATACGAGGCGGTGCTGCCAAGCGATCCCCGGTCTGATCAACGCAGCTGACCAGGCACAGTGAGATGGCTGGAGGGTCAACTGCTTCAAAAGAAACCTCCAAGTGAACCCCTTTGCTATTCTTGGATTTTGTGGTAATGGAATTTTTCAACTCGCCCACTAAACATTTTTTATCCAAGAGGATTTGGGGGTGGTGGCCACACGGAGAAGGATGGTCTTGCATTGCCATGACGGAAGTGAAAGGGTGCCGATGAAGATATGGATCGTGGAAGGCGGCGAATGGCCTAGCCCTGGGAATTGACGGGAAAGAAGCTCGGGGGTCGATGTCAGGGAATCAGGGTAGATGAGCTCGGACTATGGCTGCCTGGGAGTTAGGGCAGACGGCCGGAGACGGAGCATCGTGGAAAAGGCCAAAGGTGGGAAGTGCCGGGATGGCGGCGGTGGTGGCGGCGGCAGGCGGTCGAGGTGCGCGGCGGCAGGCGGTCGAGGCGCTCGGCGGCAGGCGGTCGCGGTGCGCCGCGACGGCAGGCGGTCACGGTGCACGGCGGCGATGGTGGAGCCAAACCCTAGCGAGGCGGCGGCACGAGGGAGACAGATTGAGCGAGGGGAAGAACCGAAGGAGCGAGACGGATCTTTTTGACAGATCGGTCGCAACCGATCCCTTTAGTTGTATTCCGACCTTGGCCTATCAGTTGATAGTCAAGAGTAGGTGTGCATTCGTGTTTATCGGTGCCTTTTATTCTTGTGGTCCGTCAAGCCATTCTATTTCATAATGACTAGGAGAAGCAAACTCCAGTACCTCATCCATATCTAGGATTGGGTCAAAGTAGTTGTATTTCGCATATCAAAATGCCAATCCAGCTTTTGATTATGTTCTATCCTGAAGTATTACCATCTTATGTCAAGAATGTCATGGGAATTGCACACCATATTATGAATTCTTGACACAGTGATACTTCTCACCATCATTATTCATTCCTCGGTGTCATGTTGTCGCAACCGGAATGTCGACAAGTGAATCGTGACGTGTGAAATCAATACTCCTAGCAACTCCGTTGCTTGATAGTTAATGGACAATAATTTCATTCTTAGCATGTTGGTTATTGAATCATCATTCTAAGATTGATCGTGCAACCTAGTCCATTTTCCCTGGTGCACTCCTCGATCAATGAGATAGGATTGTGTCAACCCTTCACTCTCTTGATCACATCGTCTTGCCCTGAAAAGCAAGATTGTTCTCGAGCTTAGTAACATATCGAAGGTTCGTGATTTTCCGAATATCTTCTCGGAAGTGTTACCAGGTTGTCACCTGACTGCTATGTTGAGTTCGTGATCAAGTTGGTTTCTTGTAGCCACGCTTTTCTCCAAGAATCTGTGTGGGATACCCCTGAGCTAGTTGGTTAAGCCAAACAACAACTTGGAGATTTGGAAGATAAAAGCTTGTCTGACTTAGCTCATCACTAAGGGATATCCTTGTGTGTGTGTGTGTTGAAGAAAGATGATATCTTCATCGACTATTCCCCGTGATCAGTTGTTGAACCTATTGTCTTGTCCAAACCTTGATTTGAGTGTGGGCTATCGTCAAATCAAGTTAGAACCAACGATATTCGTAATGTTGTCTTACTCGTGGTTGATTCCTCGAGCATGCACCATTACATCTTTTGGTCTGACCAATACTATCACATTGTTCACATAATGGTGGAATTCCAGTGATATGGAAATTCCGATGAGTTGCTGTTGAGCCCATCAGCAGCATTTATTCTCCCCCATGATTCATGTTGAACATCAACCTAGTGTTGAAAACTTTGTAAGCAATTCGTGTTTCGTTCATGAGGTATATGTTTGGATGAAAGAAGTGACTTCCTCTAGTTCATGTGCATTTGAAGCAAGTTGCCACCGTAAATTCGAGTAAGTTTGTTTCTACTTCCTCTGGAATCATCCCAAGTCAGTCATGCATGTGCGAAGTATTCTATGGTATGATAGACCGATCATATTCATTCCATATGTATTCCCTAGCACACCAAGCCACTGATTGATTTGTTCGAGAAAAAGGAGTTGCTGTGCGAATACTAGTTCATGCACAAGATTCAATATCCTCGATGGTGGTTCCCAACCAGAACTCGATAGTGTTTTATTATAAGACTACAATGTGGCCATTATTGTCGTGGACAACATGCTCACATGTATGTAGCAGAACTAGCTCATGTTTTGGAGCTTGCCATCGTAGTTCATTTCCCGAGAATCACGCAACGTCATCTCGTCGATTTGTGTTGCAAACTTTCTTCTCCAGACATGTTGTCCGAATTATTCCGTTACCAACCAGATCTGAATCTCAGGCAGATATGATGGTTTGGTCATTCCCAGTATTTGCATTTTGTTCCCAGCTTGCACCGTCTTTGTGCCTTTTCACTATGGGCTGCCTTCTTAGTAATTTTTGTTCAGGATCATCCTCAAAAGTGGTCCTACCATGGGTCCCATCCATTTCCGATGATAAGAAAAATCATCCATTGCGTTGTCTTCAACAAGGTAGTCCACATCATCCATCCTAGTCCGAGTATGCCATTTCTTCAAGCTCATTCAAATGATCAATTGTAGATTGCCTTAGGATGATATAAAGAGTTTCAATGATCTCTGAATCAAAAGTAATTCTTTTTGCCACTTAAGGGAATAGTTCTTCGAGTCACCTTCCCTGAGGTGCCCCGTTATGGATTCATGGCAATTTTCTCGCCACTTTGAAACCCTCGTCAAATTGTTTCTTCTGTCGCTCCTGATGCAAGTTTTGTCTCTCAGCTCCAGAGATGTTTCTATGTCTCATTCCGTGAGTTGATCTTGTGATCATCAAGATGATCCTAAGTTGCTCGAGCCTCAAGAAGATCGATTCCTCCAAGATCCTCCCTTTCTTCTCGTTGTCATGTTGGATGTAGTTCTCAAAGCAAGATGTCGAGATCAAGGTGATGCAATGGATCCACATCCTCGAGAAAGACATCTGGATCGTGAAGATTGTATTGGCTTGTGTCCCTTTGTCTTCTTACCTCACGACTTGAATCTCGGGACGAGATTCTTGTTTAGTGGGGGTGAGTTGTCACATCCCTAGTTCTATTAATGCCTAGTGCTAGCATCTGGTGTTGCATCGTGTTTAAATTTCAGTTAAACCTGAAATGGGGATTGCCTAAACCCTAGCATTAAAGGAATTCACTAGGTTCAACCAAAATATTCCCCGTAAATACAAATGGCTTTCAAAAATGTTCATCATTCTTGGAAAATGCTGGAAACAGTAACCAGAGGTGATGCACATTTTTCCATGACATATTTGGGCTCTGGATTAAATCATACTCTATTTGCATTTGGGCATTTAAATGCTATTAAATATTTTAAATGCTCAAATAATCATAAACTATAATGTTTACTATAGGATATATTCCCAACAGTGATCATGAGTAGTTTCATGATTTTTGGAAGTGTCTAAGTATTTTTAATAAAGCCCTAAAGATTACAGGAAAATAGAAAACTGAAACAACAAAGAGAGAGAGAGAGAGAAAGGAACTTACCTAGGCTTACCCCACCCGTGCAGCCACCTGGCGGCCCAAGTGGTCGGCCCAGCCCACCTGGCCACCTCCCCTGCCAGTTGTCTTCCTCCTCTCGCCAGAAGGCAGAGGGGAAGCAACGCACGGCGCTCGCGTGTGCGGGCACGCAGCTGCCTGCTTGGCCCTCCCTGGCCAGCGCGACGCTGGGATCGTCTCCTCGTGGCCTCCGGAACCCACCGACCCCTCGCTCACTCTTTCCCCTTCGCCCCCTCGCTCTCTTCACGCCATGGCCGCCGCACGCTCGAGCTCGTCGCCACCGTAGTCGCGCCCACAGCCGCCCTCGAGCCTCTCCGACCTATCCTCGAGCTCCGCCACTTTTGCCTCGTCCTCTCCACCAAGCTACGCAATGCCGGACGCCCCCGAACGCCCTCACCGCCATCTTCTTCAACCTCGGTCACCGGAGATCCCTCTCGGCATCCCGCTCAGCCTCGACTCTCCCCGGCCTCGCCGACGCCTCTGCTGGATTTGCCGTGAGCTCCTTTTCCTTTCCCCTCTCTCCCCGTGCTCGTCCGCGCCCTCTAAACCACCGCAGCCGCCGTTTCGACCGAAGCCGAAGCTCGTCGCCGCCGGCCATGATGTCACCGTCATTTTAGCCATCATAGCCCGCGCCTGAGCGCGTCAACGCGCTCGATGCCTTCCCAGGAGCACGCCGCTCCCACCAGCTCCTCCTCCCGTGCACCACAACGCCAAACCCGCAGGTGCCCGATCGCCGGCCGCCGCCACGAGCTCGACTCCGGCGAGCTCGTTCCACCCCGCGCCTCCCGCGTGCCTCCCCTGGATGCGCGCGAGCAAGGGCAACCCTCTGGTGCCCTTGGCTTGGCCCAAAACCGCCCGTAGCGCCACTCCGACGATCTTCCGCCACGGTTTTGGTCGCCGCCGGCAGAATTCCGGCGAAGCCGACGTGGCGCTATCATTAGCCACTGATGACGCCCTAACTAACCCACCTAGCTCACTAACACCTGGGCCCCATGCCCTAAATAATCTAGGTTTTATTTCTATTTAGATTAGTTTATAATCACGCGGGACCCACCAGTTAGAGTTGACCGTGCTGACGTGGTTGTTGACCTGACCCCACATGTCTCTGACCCAGACAGCTCTGTGTCACTGACCAGTGGACCCCACTGGTCAGGTTTGACCTGGACCGGGCGTGTTGACCTGCTGATCTCACACTGATGTCATGTCGACGCAATAAGCTATTTTCTGGATTTAATTTAATTCAGGAAATTCCAGAAAATACCCAAAACTTCTAAAAATCATATAAAATCAACCATAGCTCAGAATGAAATATTTTATATATGAAAAATGATCAGAAAAATGCAATCTATCCATCTGCACCATTTTCATGCATGTTTGAACAACTTAAAGCTGCTGTATAAGACAATTTGAATAAATGGCATTTGAAATGCCTCACATGGAGTTTGAATTTGAACCCATGGTTCAAACCAACTTCATTTAATATGGTTGCTAGTTGCATTAGCTCAATCAACAGCATATTGTCATAACATTATCATGCATCATAATTGTTGCATTGCATTGATTGTGTTCCTCTTTGTTTGCCGGTATTTGTCACCTCTCGATAGATGTGATTCCGACGATGAGTTCGATGACACCGATGAAGAACTATACTATCTTCAGAAGTGTCAGGCAAGCAAAAACCCCTTGTTCATTCCGATACAATCCCACTCTCTCGCTCTTGCTCTCTTTTACTGCATTAGGACAACATCGATTCAACTGTTACATGTTGCGGTAGTTGAACCCCTTATCCTCTGCATGACCTGTCTTTGCCACAGTAAATAGATGAAACCCACTAGCATGAGTAGGAGTTGTTTGAGCCTTGATGTGCCTACTCATTCATGCTTGTTTGTCGTGCCTGCTACTGCTTAGAGTTGAGTCGGGTCTGATTCATCGGGAATGAATTGGAATGGTGGTGAACATGTCCTAGTGTGTGTGAGCTAGGTGTGTAAACACGATTTGGTAAAGGTAGCGGTGAGAGGCCATGTAGGAGTACATGGTGGGTTGTCTCATTGAAGCCGTCCTCAAGAACTGAGTTCTGTGTTTGTGATCCATGAAACAGTTACTACCACACATTGGGATCCTTAATTGACTCTCTCGACTTCTTAATCACCCTTGTCCTCTGTCTAGGAGTTGCAAGTAGTTTCTGGTGTTTGTAGTATGCTGGGGGCCGCATGCAGCGCTGACCATAGGGGTGGGCTGTGTTGCGGTAGGCACATGGCATGGTGTACCGGGCGCCCGTTTGGTGTCTCGGGAACCCTGCTCACATCGTTCGGGGTCGTATATGGAAACCTCGGCCGGACTCCCTGTGGATGGAACCTGAATAGGCGATAAACCTGGACTAGAGACTTGAGTGCTTAGGTAGGCCATGGCCGACACCCTCGCTGGGCTTCCGCTTGAAGGTTGCCGAGTACATGTCGTGTAAATGGCGATAAGTGGTGAGAGCGTGTGTGAAGAAGTACACCCCTGCAGGGTTAACATCATCTATTCGAATAGCCGTGTCCGCGGTAATGGACTTCTGGGTTGCCTATAACAATTCATAGACAAGTGGAAGTGGATACTCTAAAATGCGCAAGATAAGCGTGAGTGCTATGGATGGCGTTCTTGTAGGGAGACGGGAGTGGATCCATAGTGGTGTATTGATATGGTGAATATGTGGACTCGTGTGCGCCACCTCAAAAGAGTTACTTGCAGTCGTAGTTCAGGTTAGCCACTGAGTCAAAGCTGGCTTGCTGTAGTTAAACTCCACTACCCCCTTTGTTGATACCGATGCATATGTAGTTAGTTCTGATGTAAGTCTTGCTGGGTACATTTGTACTCACGTTTGCCTATTTTATGTTTTTGCAGAGAGACTTCATTCTTGCTAGTAGTACCACTTGGACTTCAATGTTTAGCTTGTTACCTCAGCTACGATCTTGTGCCTCGGCAGGATCTGGTAGATAGTCAGGCTTCTCAGCCTTTTTCATTTGTAGATGTCTGTACCCAGACATGTTAAGCTTCCGCATGTGCTTTGACTTGTATGCTCTGAATGATGGGTCATGAGACCCATGTTTGTAACATCTGGCTCTTCGGAGCCTAATGAATAAATACTTGAGTCGTAGAGTTATGTTGTGATGCCATGTTGTATGTACTCATATCGGGCATATTGTGTGTATGATTGAAATGCTTGGTATGAGTGGGATCCGACAATCTAGTTGTTTATCCTTGGCAGCCTCTCATATGGGGAAATGTAGTCTAGTGCTTCCTGAGCGATAGTAGTCCACTACAGTCCGGTTCACCGGAGTCCTGCTAGCCCAGCACTACTGCTCTGAACACTTGACTGGCCGGCATGTGTTTCACTTCGTTCCTGTGTCTGTCCCTTCGGGGAAATGTCACATGGTGACATCCGGAGTCCTGCCTAGCCTGCTACAGCCCGGGTTACCAGAGTCCTGTTAGCCCAGTGCTACAGCCCGGATTCGCACGCTGCTGACCGACATGCTCGAGGTTGATTCATGTATGCCTGTCCCCATGGGTTAGTGCCGCTTTGGGTTCACGACTAGCCATGTCGGCCCGGGTTCTCTGTCATATGGATGCTAGCGACACTATCATATACGTGAGCCAAAAGGCGCAAACGGTCCCGGGCCATGGTAAGGCGACACCCATGGGAATACCATGCGTGAGGCCGCAAAGTGATATGAGGTGTTACCGGCTAGATCGATGTGACTTGGAATCGGGGTCCTGACATCGGGTTACCTCGTAACCATCACATGCATAAGCTTACCATCACGGACATCATACGATCATCTCAGAATCCAATCAAGCTTGGTATTACAATACCATAGTAATCAGTACATGATCACAAGGAGCTTGACCTTTACCCGTGATTCTCGCATAACACCACAAATATCCCACAACTCGGTATCCTCGATACCACGATGATCCTCTCACGATCACAAACAAACTATTTCTCATCCTCGAACCAAGGTTATTATTAAGCACATTATTATTATTACAGTTGACCCGTAATGTGACCAACTACGAACTGGGCCCTTATCCATGGACGCGGCTATCGATAGATTTAATACACACTCTGCGGAGGTTAGTACATTGTACCCACACCACGGAACCCATGGCCTCGCACTCCCATTCGAGTGGACCAACGGCGTTCTAACAAAATTGTCCTACTGCCATGACACTGTCCCGGCCACTCCGACCAACTCCCCTTTGGGCTAAGTCATGGGTGGCCCCGTGCCTACCAAAGGCATCAACGGCCACCGTCGTGGCAAAACAATAAACGGTCCCAAACGGGGACATGTGCACATAACCAAACTCGGGCTCACAAGGCTTATGCCGTCCTACCCGGCCAAGGTAGCGGCCGCGCATAACCTTCCCTCGTTGGAGGCAGAGGCATGATAATAGACCCAGTTAGGACCTTCCCATAAAAGGCAAATATGGCTGCACTGGTCAGCTCGATATGGTGGCACCATGACTCAGCCAACAGTTGTTCAAGTTCATTTAAGTCCGGTTAAACTTGAATGCAAATGATGCTGAGCCATATTAAAAATAAGATGATGCAACCATAATGCATGAGCATGATATCAACATAAGCATGGAGGTGCAACATAATCATCGAGCATATCCACAACATTAAATCATATATCCGAATGAGCAGGGCATACGGACGAGCATGAATATCACAAGCATAACACTACTCATAGCATAACATGATCACTAGCATCAACGATAAATACCAAGCAAGAACATAGCAATAATACTACCAAGTAAGCATGTAAACAAATAGTGCAACGGAAACATGCATAGCAACGGTTCTCGGTAACCGACATTAGTCATGCACCGCAGGACATGACCAACCCAATATGTACTACTATAAGGCATGACAATATGAAAGTAATACTAGCAAGTAATTCATGATAGCAAAGTGCAAGAAAGCATAGCATGGCAGTGAACACAAATCCATAAGCATCACAGAAACAGCGATAACCGTATCAAAACAAGCAGACATTTATTAAATATTCAAGTTGAAAACCATGGCTACTGCAGGGCCATCATGCAAGTGGGTGTTTTGGCTTGCCTGGGGGTTACGGAGACTCCAGGAAGAAGTGCGGTGAAGCCGCAGAACGAAACGCCGGACGGTTCTCTCTCGGAGGGGGATGATTAGAGGCAAGGGCAAAATGGTCATTTTCACTGTGGGACCACCTAGTGAAAATGTTACCAGTAGAAATATCTCAACGAGATGAAGGAGTGAGCGTTGGTTTCACCTCAATCGGAGTTACGGTCGCGAGACAAGACGAAGGAGTGAGGTCGGGCAGGCTCTGGAGCATCACAAGCAAGCTTCAACAGGTCTCTAATGGTGGACAGTGGCTGGGCATGGCACGGGGACGGCTCTAGTGACACATTTATGGTGAAACAGGAGGGGCCCGAGCACGGGGTGACGAAGTCGAGCACGGGGAAGCTCCTGGATAAGGTTTGAGGTCGAGAAGAGGAGGGAGACGGCGGGAACAGCGCTGAGGTCTTGCGAGAGCGCGAGTTTTGGCTGGCACGACCCGTGGTCACCGCGTGAGCTGGTTCAAGCGGCATGTTCTAGACAGGCCAACCATATCTAGTGGGTAGACCTCAGTGCCCTTAGTATATATGAAGAAAAAAATTGGTCCAGGGGCAAAGAAGAGATTTGCACCTAGCTCCAAAAGATTGCAACAGCAAGATGTTTGTGCTGAGGTGAGGAGGATACAAGGGGGGATAGACTCGGGGCTTTGTCACGGTGTGATCACACACTAAGATGATCACCTCTGTAAATTTTCAGCTCATTAGGATGAATATTGAAGGTACTTGCTGTAGAAACCACCATAATGGCCAGAATTAGAGATGATGAAGTTGCACTCACATGAAGAGGCAAGTTGGCTAAAATTGGGCATGGCCTAATTATTTGAAGATATGAAGATGCTCAAAAAGTTTCAGGCCATTTGGATGAACCAAACTAGCAGTTGCTTCACGATGCTTTATTCTGACTAGAAACTTGGAAAAATTGCACAGGGCAAATTGTTTGATGAATTGAGCCAAAACTTGGTGGAGAGAGTTGATATGGATAGTAGAATGCCCTGGAAAATTTTCAGCTTAAATGAAGCAAGATAAAATATGGTTGCTTCACAAACTGAAAATCTGACCAGAAACTAAGATTTGGGGCTGGGCTCACATATATACATTGCATGAGCTCAAATCTTGTGTAGAGATTTGATTTGATGATATGAAGGACCATGCAAAATTTCAACTCATTTGGACCATCCTAGCTAGTACTTCCTTCACAAACAATTCCCTCAAACGGGAATTTGAAAATTTGCTCAGGAATATTCACTAGGCAAATTAAGTTGAATTTTGGCATGAGGCAATTATTTGGACATGAAAAGGTGTCCAAAAATTTGGGGTCAATTGGGCAAAGGTAAATGGCACTTGCTTCACAAACTGCCATTCAGGACAGAATAGGAAAGGAATTGATTGAGCATGATGAGGAACATGGCAATTGAAATATTTCGCCATATTTGAGGAAGATATGACCCAAGCAATTTATGAGAATTATTTGGGAATTTTAGGAGTGATGGAAATATAGGTTGCTTCACAACCTAGGGCAAATTGGGTTATTCCTTTAATAGAAAAAGGAATATTTCCAAGGAAAAGAATATTGGGGTTGGGCTAGGATGAAAATGGCAAGGTCTTGGGATGTACTTGAGGATGAAAAGCCACTATGGAAAGAAAGAAGAGGTCATCTTCTTCAGTTTCCAGACCACATAGCCACGGAAAAAAAACTCAAGCAAAAATCTCGGAAAATCAAAAGAAAATAAAGGGCCAAAAATCAGGGTGTGACAGCCATTGACGCTCTTTCGGAGACCACCTGGCCATTCTATCACGAAGATAGGCACGAAGAAATCCTCGGGATGATGACAGCGTGCGGTTGGTGGGGGGTCATCCCCGAGGGTATGGAGGGCGTGGAGCACCCAAACCCATTCGCCTTTCAGGTGATCCCGAGCGATGCCAGTTCCAAAGACTCCAGAGGTGAGGAGGAGCTTGACGGCGTGGCCAACGAGGAGGCCCCGAAGGGGGATGAAATGGTGGAGCCTCCGCCAATGGCGAAGAAATGCGGGAGGGCTTTGGCGGGGGAGTAATCGGCCCGGAAGGAAGCAAATGGTGCCGCCTAGTCAAGATCATTGGTATGGGTAGGTTAGTTGTCCGCTCGCAGATGATGTCATAAGACGCCGGCTCATCCTTGGCCCGGCGCCCGATCTTCACGACATGGTAGTGCGGGGGCGACGCCGTCTCATCCTTGACATGGTGTCCGATCTGGACGTCGCGGTTGCGCTTGGGTGATGCCGACTCGTCCTTGACCCGCTGGAGCGGGGACGCTGGCCGGAGTTGGTTTCTCGGTGTGCGGTGTCTGCATTGAAGCGGCGACGCCCGAGAGGTCACGTTCGTCAGCTTCGCCCTCCCATACGATCAAATTGGGGGCATCAATGTCGCCCGCTGCATGCTCTAGGTCAGCATGAATGCGGCGCTCGCGTTCAATAAAAAGCACGGGAGAGGCGGTGGTTTTTTTGGTGGGACAGGGCAGTCAGACAAGGGTGTGGCTGACCACAAAGCCCCCGCCCCTATTCTTATTGTTTCTGCAAAGGGCGCCTACGGGCGCGTTAGTTGGGCTCCGCCCATTTCCATTTTTTCTTCTATTTTAAACGTTCAAAAAAATAATGCAGCACCAGACTTCAAACTCGCGACCAGCTTCTTCGAAGAAAATGACGGTAACCCTAGGTCATCGAAGGACTAGTGCTTTCTAAGGTTTTTTTCCTTTATTTTATTTCTCTCTTCAATCGCGAGAATCCACCGGTATTGGGAAGCTTACACAAGCTTCCCAAACCAGCTTTTTACCGATTCGCTGGTCATTTGGGGGTGGTTTTATTCCAGTTTTCTTTTTATTTATTTTTTAAACAAATCATGTTTTAAAAAAACTATGAATGTTTTTAAAATTCGATGAATTTTTTTTCAAATTTGATGAATTTTTAAATTCAGATGCTTTTTTTAAATCGATGAACTTTTTTCGAATTGAATGATTTTTTTTAATTCGGTGAACTTTTCAAATTTTATGAACTTTTTAAAAATTTCCTGTGCAGTTTTTAATCACGGATTTTTTTTCTAAAGCCAACCAGGCAATTGTTGATAGATCAACCGTGACCAGTCAGCAGCAAAAGCAAGCAACACCGAAGGGACGTGACCACGCGAGCACACTTGCTTGGGCCGGGCCCAAGAGTGCGCCTGCCGTGGGTGCCGAAACTCCTAGTTGGCGCCTTTGGCGCTGACTAGGAGCTCCTAGGGACCTTTGTGAAAAAAGAAGGGTCGACAAGAAAGAACAGGGATAATATGGCCCATCAGCCCAATATAACCCAAAAAACAAAGTGTTATTTTCATAAATCCTTCTTGCAACTTTATTTTTTAGAGTAGACGTAGAAACTTTGAAGCTCGTAGTTTAGCAAAGCTTTCCTTACTAGATCTTGGTAGACATATGTGGCTTGATGTACCCCCACGATTGTTGTCGAATAAAGAGGAACTAGGTTTACTCAACGCACGGATTACTGATCAAACAGGGCGTTGTAGGCGTCTCATCCAGGAGCTGGCGCACGCAGCAGCTTGGTATGGGCCGACCCAGTTACACGAGTTGGGTGGTCGCCCGCTCGTTGTACGCTCGTTTTACGGTTGTCTGGTCAACGGTTCACTTCGCTAAAAAGAAAAGGTCAACGGTTCACCATTTGAACCAAGAAAAACCATGATTTTAGTTCGCAAAAATAAAAAAAAAGTTATGAATTCAAAATGTTCACAGATTATGAAAAGTTCATCAAATTTGGAAAAATAAATGTTTTGAAAAAGTTCACCGAGTTCAATAAATCATAGAATTTGGAAAAAAATCATCAATTTGAAAAAACTTCATTGAATTTGAAAAAAAATCATCAAATTTGGTAAAAAGTTCACCGAATTTGAAAATAGGTTCATCGATTTTGGAAAAAGTTCATTGAATTTGAAAAAAATCGATTCTGGAAAGGTTCGTTGATTTTGAAAAAAGTTCACCGAATTTGAAAAAAAGTTTAGCAAATTTGAAAAAAAAATCATCGATTTCTTTTTGAAAAGTTCATCACTGTCTGCAGAAAAAAAAAACACGTCTAGACCGTCAAACGAACTAATACAGGCTCATGTTGGATGGCGGCCTATGCCTATGTTGGATGGCTTCGAAGGTCCGGACGTATGCAAGTGATTTGAGGGTTTAAACCGTCAAGCGGATCAATACATGCTCATGTTGGATGGCCGCTCATGCCTATGTTGGATGGCTTCAAAGGTCCAGACGTATGAAAGTAATTTGAGGGTCGACTTTGGAGATGCCCTGACTAGGAGAGCAAGATACGAGCAGTAATGTTTCACTACTGAACGAAGATCGCGTGATTTGAGGGTCTAAACCGTCAAGCAGACCAATACATGCTCATATTGAATGGCGGCCCATGCCTATGTTGGATAGCTTCGAAGGTCCAGACGTAGGAAAGTGATTTAAGGGTTAATGTTTCACTACTGGACGAACAGCCCGCGACCATGGAGCCAGATAAACCAGCGCACGCACCGCCGGACGTAAAGGCTTCACTAAAATTAGTTATCAACTACATCCAGTTACCACTAGGAAATTAATGATAAAAAAGATTGGGTTTAGGCTTAGTTTAGCAAGTCTATATATATATAGACCTCACATGGCTAGCATAGAACATAGTGGACACACACGGCCAACAAATATAGTCGATACAATGCAGAAGATTTTTAGTAATACAAGTCCATTGGCAATGCAACACATCATACGCATCACGGATGAGGTAGGAAAGACTTCTTAAGCTTTTTTTGTACCGGGGCTTTGACTATGCCTTCGAACAATTTGAACTCAAACTTCTTTCCAGCCTGCGCACCGATCATAGCAGCCCGCTGTACAAGCTTCTTACTTAACATCCCTAATTGTTTCAGCAGCATTCGATATTTGCCTGTATAAACGACAGTAAAAAAAATCTATTAGATGATATGAAATATCTACTTGCAGAGGTTAAATCATCTAAACATTGACTATAAAGACACATAAACAAACTATTATCCAATTAAATTAAAATTCCAACAACCGCTCTGCTCTTACTAACATTAGCAATTTTGTTCACGCCATCTCTTTCTGACTGTATTGAGTATTCTTGTCATACAACACCCAGTTTCCGGAACTTGCAAGTTCTCTTCCATTCCATGTAACTCCCTGTGTTTCAAATTCTAGATTTGTCCCAAGTCAAACATTTCTATCTTTAGCCATCAATTCCTAGAAATTTGTACAGTATAATGACTGAGCATAATTGTCATGGTGAATCTAAAAATATAAATCTTATAATCTTGAACTATAGAGTGGATTTCACTTTTTATCCATAGTCTAACATTTGTGACAGCAATTACCCCATTTAATAGGAATTCCTCCTGTTTACCCTATTTAGTCTAACTCTAATATCTGACGAATGGTACAAATATAGGGACAGTACTGAACGCATTCACCAGTTAACATTTCCCATTTAGTGAAACATTTGCCAGTTTATTCAGTTCTATTTGGTAGGACTTGTTCATCAGGTCTACATGGCCATGCGCGACTTCAACAATCCTAGCTGCTTCTACTACGATCTTTGTTGTAGCTACTGTCCTTGCTTCATCGATCGCTTGGCTGAAACCTGAAGAGAGAAGCTAGCGCATGCACGCTTGTCCTGTACATGCATGGCGCACAGAAATTTTATGCTACATACTAGTACTAGAACAAAAACAATAATTACGAAAAATACAACCAAAATACTCTACTTAAGTGGACTACTACTACTAGTGCCCTATTATGCTCTGGCTAGCTCTCGTGTTTAATTCTGTCTGGCTAGCAGAAGGTGAGAACATTGTGGCAGCAACAGTTGCCACACAAAGGTGCAGATGAGGACCTGAGAAGGTAGTTGGATATTAAATATGCCAGGGCAAAATATGTTTCTGATATTGCAAGCCACGTAGAGCTGATAACTCTGTGCAACCTTACAGAATGGGTCAAGTTTAAAAGGGGGTGAAAGCTGACACAACTTTTACTAAATGGGATAAGTGCGAAGAATTTCTGCTCAATGGGCCAATTGTTAAACTAGGGGTTGAAAAATGGAGTTCACACTAAACTATACGCATTTCTAGAAACCGGTAGTTATTAAAGATAGAAAGAAAGGTTTGACTTTGGACAAAACTAGAATAACAGCTAATATGAAGAAGAGGGAGACCCTAAATGTACTGCAATTTTTACATGGGCCACGGATCCACTGCAATATTTCCCCTCAAATAAGCCAACCATAGTGATTGCCGATTTTGTCCCAATACAACTCTCCCTAACAAATGGGCCACGCCTGCCAGTGGGTCATTTTTTTTCCTCTCTCTCATTTGCATCTTTTCGTCGAGGCTGCGGTGGCAGGTGGCGGCGGCGCGGATGTCCAGCGACGGCAGCACAGAAGTCCGGCGGCAGCGGTGGTGTTCCAGCAGGCGGCAGTGGTCCAGTGGCGCGGCGGTCAAAGGAGGCGGCGCACTGCCATGGCAAGCATTGAAAATTTATGGGGAGGGTTGCAACTCTCCACTATTTGAGGAGATAATTTTTTGGGTTTAGGGAGACTGCTGAAGCAGGTTTTTTGCCTCAACTCTCCCTATACGTGCAATTTCTTGGGAATAGGGAGTAGTTTGCTGAAGATGATACAAGTGTACTACTACTAGTGCACTATTATGCGCTAGCTAGCTCTGGCATTTAGCTGTGTCTGGCTAGCAAATGGTGGGAACATTGTGGCTGCAACAGTTGCCGCACAACGGTGCGGACGAGGACCTGAGAAGGTAGTCGGAGATTAAATATGCTTCTGATATGGCAAGCCACGTAGACCTGATGACTCGGCCCACCTTACAGAATGGGTAATGTTTAAAAGGAGGTGAAAGCTGGCACAACTTTTACTAAATGGGGCAAGTGGGAAGAATTTCTGCTAAATGGGCCAATTGTTAAACTAGGGGGTGAAAAATGGAGTTACACTAAAGACTAAACTATGCGCATTTCTAGAAATCGGTAGTTACAGATAGAAAGAAAGGTTTGTCTTTGAACAAAACTAGAATTACAACTAATATGAGGTACAGGGACTTAAATGTATTGCCATTTTTACAGGAGCCATGGAGCCACTGCAACATTTCCCCTCAAATAAGCCAACCATAGGAATTGCCCATTTTGTCCGGTGAAAAACAGCTGGGTTAGGCTTACACTTTGCTTATTTTGTGTGCGATGGAAACTTTTCGGTTCCCACAAAAGAAATAAACATTTAATACAAAAGCAAGATTATCTACCAAACAGCTGCACACAACAAAAGAAAACATTGCTTAATTCGTGCAGATAGTGCATCTTATCATTTTGACAATGGCCCAGGAAATAGTATGGCACGAAAGACGCAATGCATGAAAGCTGAATCCTGGGTATGAGATAACCTACCAATGGTGTGCAATATTTTCCCCTCAAATAAGCCAACTATAGGATTATTTTATTTCCTTGGTGCACATTTGCACCGTTTGAACAATGGCTGTGGAATTATTTTCAATAGGGGTTAGTTACACTACATGGCGTGCAAGATACAGCACATGGCGCACTCATGAAATCATTCATGTGCAACACACCATAAGCAAGCAGAAACTTTGGTTAGGGAACAATGCAGTGAAGTTAAGCTGGACACTGTCTTTACTTTTGTTATTTTGTCTGTTGAATGAAGCCTTTTTTATACATCTAATCAAACAGAAACCACGGAATTTAAATGTGGTGACAGGGGAGCAGTAAGTGCTGAATTTATGGGCAGAAACGAAAATGCTAGCGAGATAAATGCAGGCACAATGTTCACCGTCCTCAAACAAATACAGTAGTTATTTTGAAACAACAAATCAGGTAGATCTAAAGAATACTAGCTGGTAGCTGCACATGATCAAATGAAACAATAAATAATGACCAGAATTGTAATGGATGGAACCCATTCTTTTGTGATATTGACTTGCACAACATAATAAAAACATTGATGTAACAAATCCACATCCACTCAGTAAAAGTACCCAAAGTACTCTCTGCTGCCAGTACAAGTTGGTTTACCTTTGATACTTCAGTTTGTAAATCATTTTGCTACGAAAGGATATGAAAGCCCTTAACGAAATTACCTGGTTGATGAGAAAATGCCCAGATGCTTGGAGATCCCACTCGGAAAGTAGGTGAAACAATGACCCAGGGGTCTTCCAGAGCCGCCAAAATTAGCCACGCCTTTTACAGCCTTGTTCCTCATATCATCACACAGGCCTTATCCCCACGGGGATCAGGCATGTGCATAAGGTAAACAACATCACCGTCATGCAAGCTAAGAGCAGGATAGCCTACACAAATTTTCTTCAGGCTTGGCTTGGCATCATCTCCCTCCTGCGGATTAGGTAGCATTTGGGCATACACAGGGCTATCCAATGGTACATCATCTGAGCATCTGATAGTGCAGTCCTCCTCCCAGTTGCTACTACCAGAAGTAGAGCCAATGCTTGAAATTTTTATTTTTTTTTGTTGCAGCAATCCAACCTTCAGATATCGGGGAGCTTCCAGTGTCTGAGCCCGGTCTGACGTTACTGTGCATCTCAAAATACTTGATGTAACCTTGGAGAACAGTGATGTTCCGAACATACAACGGATAACCCCTGAGTGGATCGGGCGACAGCGGCGAAGGTAGTGGGATGTAGCGAAGACTCTGGTTGTTAAGGAGAAGGTCACAGATGATAATGCCCCGCCTAAGGTCGACCCAACCCACTGAACCAAGCTCCCCTCCAATGGTGATCCCCTTGTTGGGAGAGTGGAACTCAAAATCCTTGGGCGAATCAAGAAGCATCAACTTGATGTTCCATGCCTTTGTCTTGGAGTTGTACAGGTGGAGATTAAAGTGCCCGTCGGTGTACTCCCGATCAATGAAGGCCCTGCGGAGCACGGCGATGAAGAACATCTCTTGGTCGTGGCAGTGCAGTAAGGCAACCTCTTGGTCGTGGATCCTGAAGTAGGGGGGAGAGTGGACGAGCTTGACCGACGGCGGCGTCTTCTTGGTGCCGGCCTGGTAGACGAAGTAGCGGATGTTCTCGGTGTACATGTGCTGGCGCTCGGGGCAGATGGTTGATGCTGAGCAGGACGAGGCCGTCCTCCGTATAGGAGATCTTGGGCATGTCAGCGAATGCATCGGGCTTCAGATCTGGGCAGTGGACGGTGAAGCAGGAGACGCGCGGCGGGGCAGCCGGCCAGAAGGTGACCAGGATGCGCTTGCCCTTCTTCTTGGTCCTGCTCCTGCGGCCACTGGCGGTGGTGGCGTTGGTGCGGTCGCTGAGGTAGCCGAACGAGTCGATGAGGATGGTCTCCGGGAGAGGAGAATCCGGATCGTCGGGGTGGATAGGCGGAGGGATCTGGAGCAGCCGGAGTTGGTGGTCATCCATCACCATGGCAACCGAGGAGGTCGATGCGGAGGTGGCGGCCGGAGGAGGAACGGGAGTGGAACCCTAACGCAGGGAGGAGAGATGAATCTATGGATGGGCTCGCTGGCACACACTGAACGAGTCGATATTTATCTCGGGGACTCCGACGCACAGAGGAGGCAACGACTGGGCCGGCCCGACTCTGTAGCGCTCGGTACTGTAGCAATCAGCTCATTGTTGCATCATTCTCAAAAACAAAAAGCTCATTGTTACCACGTTCTTTCCTAAGGGGCGACCGAGAGGCGATCGCAAGGAGGGTCCACCACGTTCTTTCCTAAGGGGCGACCGAGAGGCGATCGCAAGGCGATCGGGAGGCGGCGTCTAGGTTTAGGTTTTCGAGCGTAGGGTGGTGGTGATCTCGGGCATCGGATCTGTAGCGACGGCGCTGCGGTCTTCGGTGGCTACGGTGTTTTGGCTCCCACTTGAAGGCGGGGCTCATGGCGTCGACTTCGAGTAGGGGAGGGAGGTCTTCCTCAACGGCGGCGACTCCGGCGAAGGCGGCCCAACCGGAGGTGGCGGAGCAGATCAACAAGGCGAAGGGGGGATCTTCTGTATCCCCAGATGGCAAGACGTCGGAGGCGGCTGCATACCTGTCGGCGAAGATGGGGGGCCTGGCGCTGACTGAGAAGGAGGCGGCGGGTTTTGTATTCGGTGAGCCAAGATCATCAAGGAAGCAGGTTCCAAAGTGGGCAGTCGTAGGGAAGTCCTTTTCCCCCCGACCGCTGAATCGGCACGCCTTTGAGAAGGCGATGCAGCGAGCTTGGGGTCTCCACAGGGAAGCGCAGTTTAAGGATCTGGGCGGCAATATTTTCATGATAAAATTCGGTAGCGAGGGGGACTGGAGGCACGCTCTGAATAATGGTCCATGGCAGTTTGATTTTAACGTGGTTGCACTTAAAGATTACGATGGCCAAACTAGGCCGTCGGAGATGATCTTTGACTCCATTGATGTGTGGGTTAGAGTGGATGATTTACCTCTGGACAAGAGATCAAAGGAGTTTGGAGAAGCTCTTGGGAACTGGATTGGGAAAACTGTAAGGGTTGATGTGGGTGAAGATGGTATGGCGAGGGGAACTCAACTTAGGGTAAGGACAAAGATTCAATTGCATGAACCATTAGTACGTGGTTTTTACCTGAAAAAGAAGAGGGAAGGTGAAGAGCTCAAAGGGAAGATCCCGGAGGAGGAAGAACAAACCTGGTTTGATTTTGCATATGAAAAAGTACCTCACTTTTGCTTTGACTGTGGACGACTTGTTCATGTGGATGGGAGGTGTGATCCCCCTGTTGATCCACTCTCACAATGGGGGGAATGTCTACGGGCATCCCCGGGAAGATCTTCATCGGGGCCGAATGAGAAGAAGCAAGGCTGGGGCGGATCTGGTAATGGGGGCAGTAAGGAGGGCTCCATGTCCAGTGCAGGTGAGTATGGATCTAAAGGCGGAGTGTTTGTTAGAGATCTACCAACGAGGAGGCCTTTATACAGAAACTATATGCCCTCAGCTGACTCCCACACTGGTGGGACGGGGCATAATAAGAATGAACAGGAGGAGGTGCAAAGCCCAAATAAACTGCGCACTGGCGCGGGGGTGGAAAGGAGAGAGACCTAAGGGATGATCTGGAAGACAAGAGGGAAAGAGATTTGCGCAATGAGCTTCACCAGAAAGTGAGGGATGGTGTCATATCCCCTAGGAAGCAATCTGACTATGTAGGTAAGCAGCGAGATCACGGTGAAGCTTCGAAGGGGGGTCAGTACAGGAAGCCGGGACATTTCTTTCGCCGGCCAAGGTATGATGGGGGGGTGTCCCGACAGCGGGAAACCTACCAGATGTATGTACCCCGGGAGAGGAAACGTTCACCAAGGCAGGTTTGGATTGCGAAAGGTGAAGGGACAAGAAGGGATGGTGTGGATGGTTATGATGGAGATAAGAGGCAGAAGGTTTCGTCAGTTTTTGAAAGAATAGGTGAGACGGGAGCTTCATCGGCGGACCCCGCTAGCCGGGGCTGCCGGGACCAATGATTCTCTTGGCCTGGAACTGTCGGGGACTGGGGTTGGACCCGACAGTTGGCGAACTACGAGACCTGGTACGGTCATACAACCCAGGGTGGTGTTTCTGAGCGAAACAAAGAAGAGGGCAAAAGCAATGGAGAAGGTACAATGGAGTTTGGGTTTTCGGAATGGTGTGGCAGTTGATTGTGTAGGGATGATGTTCAGGTGACGGTGCGGCCATGGTGCCAATATTATGTTGATACAAAGATAACATATGAGGGTCGATCCTTTAGATTCACTGGAATCTATGGGGAACCTCGAACGGAGTTAAGGAACAAAACTTGGGAAGCCTTGCGGTATCTGAGGAGACAAGACAATCTGCCATGGCTCTGTGCAGGTGATTTTAATGAAATACTCTTTCAAACAGAGCAGAGAGGAGGAAACTTGCGAAATTTTAACCAAATGGAGAGTTTTAGGGAGTGCCTAGCTGACTGCGGCTTGGCTGACTTGGGCTTCACCGGATACCCTTTTACATGGGATAACAAGCAAGATGCTAATGCAAATATACAGGTAAGACTGGACCGAGCCACTTGCAATGATGATTTCCTACAAATGTTTCCGGAGACGGTAGTAGAGCATGTGATCACGGAAGAATCGGATCATGCTGCACTGATCGTTCGGGCGGTCGTGTCACTGGATGCGAGTGTTGGAAATATGCCCTAGAGGCAATAATAAAAGCATTATTATTATATTTCCTTGTTCATGATAATTGTCTTTATTCATGCTATAATTGTGTTATCCGGAAATCGTAATGCATGTGTGAATAACAGACACCAACATGTCCCTAGTGAGCCTCTAGTTGACTAGCTCGTTGATCAACAGATAGTCATGGTTTCCTGACTATGGACACTGGATGTCATTGATAACGAGATCACATCATTGGGAGAATGATGTGATGGACGAGACCCAATCCTAAACATAGCACAAGATCGTATAGTTCATTTGCTAGAGTTTTGCAATGTCAAAGTATCTTTTCCTTAGACCATGAGATCGTGTAACTCCCGGATACCGTAGGAGTGCTTTGGGTATGCCAAACGTCACAACGTAACTGGGTGACTATAAAGGTAGACTACGGGTATCTCCGAAAGTGTCTGTTGGGTGACATGGATCAAGACTGGGATTTGTCACTCCGTATGACGGAGAGGTATCACTGGGCCCACTCGGTAATGCATCATCATAATGAGCTCAGAGTGACCAAGTGTCTGGTCACGGGATCATGCATTACGGTACGAGTAAAGTGACTTGCCGGTAACGAGATTGAACGAGGTATTGGGATACCGACGATCGAATCTCGGGCAAGTAACATATCGATAGACAAAGGGAATAGCGTACGTGGTTGATTGAATCCTCGACATCGTGGTTCATCCGATGAGATCATCGTGGAGCATGTGGGAGCCAACATGGGTATCCAGATCCCGCTGTTGGTTATTGACCGGAGAGTCGTCTCGGTCATGTCTGCTTGTCTCTCGAACCCGTAGGGTCTACACACTTAAGGTTCAGTTACGCTAGGGTTGTAGGGATATGTATATGCAGTAACCCGAATGTTGTTCGGAGTCCCGGATGAGATCCCGGACGTCACGAGGAGTTCCGGAATGGTCCGGAGGTAAAGATTTATATATGGGAAGTCCTGTTTCGGGCATCGGGACAAGTTTCGGGGTTATCGGTATTGTACCGGGACCACCGGAAGGGTCCCGGGGGTCCACCGGGTGGGTCCACCTGTCCCGGGGGGCCACATGGGCTGTAAGGGGGTGCGCCTTGGCCTAATGGGCCAAGGGCACCAGCCCCACATAGGCCCATGCGCCTAGGGTTTAGAAGGGGAAGAGTCCTAGGAGGGTAAGGCACCTCCTAGGTGCCTTGGGGGGGAGGGAAACCCCCCTAGGCCGCCGCACCCCCTAGGAGATTGGATCTCCTAGGGCCGGCCACCCCCCTTGGCACCCCTATATATAGTGGGGGAGAGGAGGGACTTCATACCTGAACGCCTCGGCCTTTGGTTGCCTCCTTCTCCCTCCCCAACACCTCCTCAACCTCCATAGTGCTTAGCGAAGCTCTGCCGGAGTACTGCAGCTCCATCAACACCACGCCGTCGTGCTGCTGCTGGTGCCATCTCCCTCAACCTCTCCTCCCTCCCTTGCTGGATCAAGAAGGAGGAGACGTGGCTGTTCCGTACGTGTGTTGAACGCGGAGGTGCCGTCCGTTCGGCGCTGGTCATCGGTGATTTGGATCACGTCGAGTACGACTACATCATCACCGTTCTTTTGAACGCTTCCGCTCGCGATCTACAAAGGTATGTAGATGCATCTAATCACTCGTTGCTAGATGAACTCCTAGATGATCTTGGTGAAACGAGTAGGAAAATTTTTGTTTTCTGCAACGTTCCCCAACAGTGGCATCATGAGCTAGGTCTATGCGTAGTTCTTCTTGCGCGAGTAGAACACAATTTGTTGTGGGCGTAGATTTGTCAACTTTCTTGCCGTTACTAGTCCTTTCTTGCTTCAGCGGTATTGTGGGATGAAGCGGCCCGGACCAACCTTACACGTACGCTTACGTGAGACCGGTTCCACCGACTAACATGCACTAGTTGCATAAGGTGGCTGGCGGGTGTCTGTCTCTCCTACTTTAGTTGGAGCGGAATCGATGAACAGGGTCCTTATGAAGGGTAAATAGAAGTTGACAAATCACGTTGTGGCTTTAACGTAGGTAAGAAAACGTTCTTGCTAGAACCCTAATTCAGCCACGTAAAACTTGCAACAACAATTAGAGGACGTCTAACTTGTTTTTGCAGCAAGTGGTTTGTGATATGATATGGCCAAAGTTGTGATGAATGATGAATGATCTATATGTGATGTATGAGATGTTCATGCTATTGTAATAGGATTCACGACTTGCATGTCGATGAGTATGACAACCGGCAGGAGCCATAGGAGTTGTCTTTATTCTTTTATATGACCTGCGTGTCATCAAGAAACGCCATGTAAATTACTTTACTTTATTGCTAAACGCGTTAGCCATAGTAGTAGAAGTAATAGTTGGCGAGCAACTTCATGGAGACACGATGATGGAGATCATGGTGTCAAGCCGGTGACAAGATGATCATGGAGCCCCAAGATGGAGATCAAAGGAGCTATGTGATATTGGCCATATCATGTCACGTTTATTATTTGATTGCATGTGATGTTTATCATGTTTTGCATCTTGTTTACTTAGAACGACGGTAGTAAATAAGATGATCCCTCACAATAATTTCAAGAAGTGTTCCCCCTAACTGTGCACCGTTGCGACAGTTCGCTGTTTCAAAACACCACGTGATGATCGGGTGTTTTATTCAGACGTTCACATACAACGGGTGTAAGACAGATTTACACATGCAAACACTTAGGTTGACTTGACGAGCCTAGCATGTACAGACATGGCCTCGGAACACAGAAGACCGAAAGGTCGAGCATGAGTCGTATAGAAGATACGATCAACATGAAGATGTTCACCGATGTTGACTAGTCCGTCTCACGTGATGATCGGACACGGTCTAGTTTAACTCGGATCATGTAATACTTAGATGACCAGAGGGATGTCTAATCTAAGTGGGAGTTCACTAATAATTTGATTAGTTGAACTTAATTATCATGAACTTAGTCTAAAATCTTTGCAATATGTCTTGTAGATCAAATGGCCAACGTAGTCCTCAACTTCAACGCGTTCCTAGAGAAAACTAAGCTGAAAGACGATGGCAGCAACTATACGGACTGGGTCCGGAACCTGAGGATCATCCTCATAGCTGCCAAGAAAGATTATGTCCTACAAGCACCGCTTGGTGACGCACCCGTTCTCCCTGCAGAACAAGATGTTATGAACGCTTGGCAGGCACGTTTCGATGACTACTCCCTCGTTCAGTGCGGCATGCTTTACAGCCTAGAGCCGGGGCTCCAAAAGCGTTTTGAGAGACATGGAGCATATGAGATGTTCGAAGAGCTGAAAATGGTTTTCCAAGCTCATGCCCGGGTCGAGAGATATGAAGTCTCCGACAAATTCTTTAGCTGTAAGATGGAGGAAAACAGTTCTGTCAGTGAGCACATACTCACTATGTCTGGGTTGCATAACCGCTTGACTCAGCTGGGAGTTAATCTCCCGGATGATGCGGTCATTGACAGAATCCTCCAGTCGCTTCCACCAAGCTACAAGAGCTTTGTGATGAACTTCAATATGCAGGGGATGGAAAAGACCATTCCTGAAGTATTTGCTATGCTGAAATCAGCAGAGGTAGAAGTCAGAAAGGAACATCAAGTGTTGATGGTCAATAAAACCACTAAGTTCAAGAAAGGCAAGGGTAAAAAGAACTTCAAGAAGGACGGCAAGGAGGTTGCCGCGCCCGGCAAGCAAGCTGCTGGGAAGAAGCCAAAGAATGGACCCAAGCCCGAGACTGAGTGCTTTTATTGCAAGGGAAGCGGTCACTGGAAGCGGAACTGCCCTAAGTACTTAGCGGATAAGAAGGCCGGCAAAACAAAAGGTATATGTGATATACATGTAATTGATGTGTACCTTACTAGTGCCCGTAGTAGCTCCTGGGTATTTGATACCGGTGCAGTTGCTCACATTTGTAACTCAAAGCAGGGGCTGCGGAATAAGCGGAAACTGGCAAAGGACGAGGTGACGATGCGCGTCGGGAATGGTTCCAAGGTCAATGTGATCGCCGTCGGCACGCTACCTCTGCATCTCCCTTCGGGATTAGTTTTAAACCTTAATAATTGTTATTTAGTGCCAGCTTTGAGCATGAACATTGTATCGGGATCTCGTTTAATTCGAGATGGCTACTCTTTTAAATCTGAGAATAATGGTTGTTCCATTTTTATGAGAGATATGTTTTATGGTCATGCTCCTATGGTGAATGGTTTATTCCTTATGAATCTCGAACGTGATGCTACACATATTCATAATGTGAGTACCAAAAGAAGTAAGGTTGATAATGATAGTCCCACATACTTGTGGCACTGCCGCCTTGGTCACATAGGTGTTAAACGCATGAAGAAGCTCCATGCTGATGGACTTTTAGAGTCTCTTGATTATGAATCATTTGACACGTGCGAACCATGCCTTATGGGTAAAATGACCAAGACTCCGTTCTCAGGAACAATGGAGCGAGCAACCGACTTATTGGAAATCATACATACTGATGTGTGCGGTCCGATGAGTGTTGAGGCTCGCGGTGGCTATCGTTATGTTCTCACCCTCACTGATGATTTAAGTAGGTATGGGTATATCTACTTAATGAAACACAAGTCTGAAACCTTTGAAAAGTTCAAGGAATTTCAGAGTGAGGTTGAAAATCAACGTGACAGGAAAATCAAGTTTCTACGATCAGATCGTGGAGGAGAATACTTGAGTCACGAGTTTGGGGCACACTTAAGAAAATGTGGAATAGTTTCACAACTCACGCCGCCTGGAACACCTCAGCGTAATGGTGTGTCCGAACGTCGTAATCGCACTCTGTTAGATATGGTGCGATCTATGATGTCTCTTACCGATTTACCGCTTTCTTTTTGGGGCTATGCTTTAGAGACTGCCGCATTCACTTTAAATAGGGCTCCGTCGAAATCCGTTGAGACGACACCGTATGAATTATGGTTTGGGAAGAAACCTAAGCTGTCGTTTCTAAAAGTTTGGGGATGCGATGCTTATGTCAAGAAACTTCAACCTGAAAAGCTCGAACCCAAATCGGAAAAATGCGTCTTCATAGGGTACCCAAAAGAAACTATTGGGTACACCTTCTACCTCAGATCCGAAGGCAAGATCTTTGTTGCCAAGAATGGGTCCTTTCTGGAGAAAGAGTTTCTCTCGAAAGAAGTAAGTGGGAGGAAAGTAGAGCTTGATGAAGTATTGCCTCTTGAACCGGAAAATGGCGCAACTCAAGAAAATGTTCCTGAGGTGCCTGCACCGACTAGAGAGGAAGTTAATGAAAATGATCAAGATACTTCTGATCAAGCCCCTACTGAAATCCGAAGGTCCACAAGGACACGTTCCGCACCAGAGTGGTACGGCAACCCTGTCTTGGAAATCATGTTGTTAGACAACGGTGAACCTTCGAACTATGAAGAAGCGATGGCGGGACCGGATTCCGACAAATGGCTGGAAGCCATGAAATCCGAGATAGGATCCATGTATGAAAACAAAGTATGGACTTTGACTGACTTGCCCGTTGAGCGGCGAGCCATAGAAAATAAATGGATCTTTAAGAGGAAGACAGACGCGGATGGTAATGTGACCATCTATAAAGCTCGGCTTGTCGCTAAGGGTTATCGACAAGTTCAAGGGGTTGACTACGATGAGACTTTCTCACCGGTAGCGAAGCTGAAGTCCGTCCGAATCATGTTAGCAATTGCCGCATTCTATGATTACGAAATATGGCAAATGGACGTCAAAACGGCATTCCTTAATGGTTTCCTTAAGGAAGAATTGTATATGATGCAGCCGGAAGGTTTTGTCGATCCTAAGAATGCTGACAAAGTGTGCAAGCTCCAACGCTCGATTTATGGGCTGGTGCAAGCATCTCGGAGTTGGAACATTCGCTTTGATGAGATGATCAAAGCGTTTGGGTTTACACAGACTTATGGAGAAGCCTGCGTTTACAAGAAAGTGAGTGGGAGCTCTGTAGCATTTCTCATATTATATGTAGATGACATACTTTTGATGGGAAATGATATAGAACTCTTGGACAGCATCAAGGCCTACTTGAATAAAAGTTTTTCAATGAAGGACCTTGGAGAAGCTGCTTATATATTAGGCATCAAAATCTATAGAGATAGATCAAGACGCCTCATAGGTCTTTCACAAAGCACATACCTTGATAAGATATTGAAGAAGTTCAATATGGATCAATCCAAGAAGGGGTTCTTGCCTGTGTTGCAAGGTATGAAATTGAGCTCAGCTCAATGTCCGACCACGGCAGAAGATATAGAAGAGATGAGCGTCATCCCCTATGCCTCAGCCATAGGTTCTATTATGTATGCCATGCTGTGTACCAGACCTGATGTAAACCTTGCCGTAAGTTTGGTAGGAAGGTACCAAAGTAATCCCGGCAAGGAACACTGGACAGCGGTCAAGAATATCCTGAAGTACCTGAAAAGGACTAAGGAAATGTTTCTCGTTTATGGAGGTGACGAAGAGCTCGTCGTAAAGGGTTACGTCGACGCTAGCTTCGACACAGATCTGGATGACTCTAAGTCACAAACCGGATACGTGTATATTTTGAATGGTGGGGCAGTGAGCTGGTGCAGTTGCAAGCAAAGCGTCGTGGCGGGATCTACATGTGAAGCGGAGTACATGGCAGCCTCGGAGGCAGCACATGAAGCAATATGGGTGAAGGAGTTCATCACCGACCTAGGAGTCATACCCAATGCGTCGGGGCCGATCAAGCTCTTCTGTGACAACTCTGGAGCTATTGCACTTGCCAAGGAGCCCAGGTTTCACAAGAAGACAAGGCACATCAAGCGTCGCTTCAACTCCATTCGTGAAAATGTTCAAGATGGAGACATAGAGATTTGTAAAGTACATACGGACCTGAATGTAGCAGATCCGTTGACTAAACCTCTCCCTAGAGCAAAACATGATCAACACCAGAATTCCATGGGTGTTCGATTCATCACAATGTAACTAGATTATTGACTCTAGTGCAAGTGGGAGACTGTTGGAAATATGCCCTAGAGGCAATAATAAAAGCATTATTATTATATTTCCTTGTTCATGATAATTGTCTTTATTCATGCTATAATTGTGTTATCCGGAAATCGTAATGCATGTGTGAATAACAGACACCAACATGTCCCTAGTGAGCCTCTAGTTGACTAGCTCGTTGATCAACAGATAGTCATGGTTTCCTGACTATGGACACTGGATGTCATTGATAACGAGATCACATCATTGGGAGAATGATGTGATGGACGAGACCCAATCCTAAACATAGCACAAGATCGTATAGTTCGTTTGCTAGAGTTTTGCAATGTCAAAGTATCTTTTCCTTAGACCATGAGATCGTGTAACTCCCGGATACCGTAGGAGTGCTTTGGGTATGCCAAACGTCACAACGTAACTGGGTGACTATAAAGGTAGACTACGGGTATCTCCGAAAGTGTCTGTTGGGTGACATGGATCAAGACTGGGATTTGTCACTCCGTATGACGGAGAGGTATCACTGGGCCCACTCGGTAATGCATCATCATAATGAGCTCAGAGTGACCAAGTGTCTGGTCACGGGATCATGCATTACGGTACGAGTAAAGTGACTTGCCGGTAACGAGATTGAACGAGGTATTGGGATACCGACGATCGAATCTCGGGCAAGTAACATATCGATAGACAAAGGGAATAGCGTACGGGGTTGATTGAATCCTCGACATCGTGGTTCATCCGATGAGATCATCGTGGAGCATGTGGGAGCCAACATGGGTATCCAGATCCCGCTGTTGGTTATTGACCGGAGAGTCGTCTCGGTCATGTCTGCTTGTCTCTCGAACCCGTAGGGTCTACACACTTAAGGTTCAGTTACGCTAGGGTTGTAGGGATATGTATATGCAGTAACCCGAATGTTGTTCGGAGTCCCGGATGAGATCCCGGACGTCACGAGGAGTTCCGGAATGGTCCGGAGGTAAAGATTTATATATGGGAAGTCCTGTTTCGGGCATCGGGACAAGTTTCGGGGTTATCGGTATTGTACCGGGACCACCGGAAGGGTCCCGGGGGTCCACCGGGTGGGTCCACCTGTCCCGGGGGGCCACATGGGCTGTAAGGGGGTGCGCCTTGGCCTAATGGGCCAAGGGCACCAGCCCCACATAGGCCCATGCGCCTAGGGTTTAGAAGGGGAAGAGTCCTAGGAGGGTAAGGCACCTCCTAGGTGCCTTGGGGGGGAGGGAAACCCCCCTAGGCCGCCGCACCCCCTAGGAGATTGGATCTCCTAGGGCCGGCCACCCCCCCTTGGCACCCCTATATATAGTGGGGGAGAGGAGGGACTTCATACCTGAACGCCTCGGCCTTTGGTTGCCTCCTTCTCCCTCCCCAACACCTCCTCAACCTCCATAGTGCTTAGGGAAGCTCTGCCGGAGTACTGCAGCTCCATCAACACCACGCCGTCGTGCTGCTGCTGGTGCCATCTCCCTCAACCTCTCCTCCCTCCCTTGCTGGATCAAGAAGGAGGATACGTGGCTGTTCCGTACGTGTGTTGAACGCGGAGGTGCCGTCCGTTCGGCGCTGGTCATCGGTGATTTGGATCACGTCGAGTATGACTACATCATCACCGTTCTTTTGAACGCTTCCGCTCGCGATCTACAAAGGTATGTAGATGCATCTAATCACTCGTTGCTAGATGAACTCCTAGATGATCTTGGTGAAACGAGTAGGAAAATTTTTGTTTTCTGCAACGTTCCCCAACAGCGAGCTGCAAGAGGCTGGAAAGAGGTTTCCAGTATGAGGAGGCGTGGACGCGCCATGAACAGTATGAGGAAATGGTGTTGAGTGCATGGCAAGAGACCAATCATGTGTTGGGAGGAGCGGCCGACATGAGTAAAAAACTAGGCGCAATGTCCAAGGCCATGCAACGTTGGAGTCGAGAGGTGTTTGGTTCACTAAGGAGGCAGATTTCAAAACTGAAAACACAGTTGCAGGATGCTAAACAGAGGTCGCTCCACACGGATTTTTTTGGGGAGGTAAAAGATATTGAGGGGCAACTGCATGATCTGTACGAAAAGGAGGAAATATACTATAGACAACGGTCCAGGATAGATTGGCTACAATGGGGGGATCAAAACACAAAATATTTCCAAAATCATGCAACACACAGAAGGAGGAAGAACACGATTAAATGTTTACTCAAGGAGGACGAGACGCGGTGCACATCAAATGATGAAATGAGGGAATTGGCAGCCAAGTTCTATGCTCATCTCTTCACTACAGAGGGGTCAGCGGAGGAAGACAGACTGTTACAACATATTGAAACTCTTGTGTCAACGGAGATGAATACAAAGTTGACGGCAGAGATATCAGACACAGAAATTGAGAGGGCGCTGTTCCAAATGGGACCAACCAAAGCACCTGGACCGGATGGTTTTCCGGCGATGTTTTATCAACGACACTGGTCGTTGCTAAAAAACGACGTGTGCACAGAGGTGAAAAACTTTCTGTATGGGGCAGCAACACCGGAGTGTTTTAATGATACGGTCATTGTCATGATTCCCAAGGTCAACTCACCGGAGTTGATGGCACAGTTTAGACCGATCAGCTTATGTAATGTCTTGTACAAAATTGCTACGAAAGTCCTAGCTAACCGGCTCAAGGTGATCCTCCCAATAATGATCTCGGAGGAGCAAAGTGCGTTCGTCCCGGGGAGGCTTATCACTGATAATATTTTGGTGGCGTACGAGTGCGTCCATGCGATAAGGAAGAGGACAAGGAAGAGACCGTTATGTGCTATAAAGCTAGATATGATGAAGGCGTACGACCGGGTCGAGTGGTCTTTTTTGGAGAGGATGGTGATAAAGTTTGGTTTTGCTGATGCATGGGTTAGAATGATCATGCGCTGCGTCACATCAGCCCGCTTCTCTGTGAAGCTTAATGGAGGGATTTCACACATTTTTTGCCGTCAAGGGGTCTTCGTCAGGGGGACCCTTTGTCACCATACTTGTTTCTTTTTTGTGTGGAAGGTTTTTCAGCGCTCTTAAAACAGGCGCAACAGGCGGGTGATCTCAAGGGGGTATCGTTCGGGAGCACTGGCCCCACGGTAACCCACCTTCTGTTCGCAGATGATAGCATTGTGTTCCTTGAAGGCTCTCGAAATAATTTTGACACGCTTAAGGGCATTTTGCGGGATTATGAGTTGGCTTCGGGTCAGAAAGTGAATCTATAGAAGTCTTCAATTTTCTTCGGGAAAGGGAGTTCTGACACTCACAAAGAACATCTAAAGGAGGTTATTGGAATTCAATTAGAAGCGTTGAGCGAAAAATATGTGGGGCTCCCTACGGTAGTGGGCAGCTCAAAGGAAGGAACGTTCAAATGTGTGAAAGAAAGTGCTAAGGGCAAGGTTACTGGATGGAAAGGACATGGTTTGTCCAAGAAAGCGCGGGAGGTGTTGGTTAAATCTGGCCTCCAATCAACCCCAACTTTTACCATGAGTTGCTTCCAACTCACCAAGAAATTGTGCGGGAACCTGACTTCTATCTCTTTTAACTTTTGGTGGGGTGAAGCAAACGGGGAAAAGAAGGTTCATTGGATAGCATGGAAGAAGATGTGCATGAGCAAGAAAGATGGAGGAATGGGTTTTAGGGATATGGAAGCTTTCAATCAGGCTCTCTTAGCAAAACAAGCATGGAGGTTGCTGCACTCCTCGGCTTCACTTTGTGCCAATGTGTTGAAGGCTAGATACTACCCGCACGGGTCCATTCTCAATGCTACCTGCCCGAGTGGAGGCTCGTACACTTTCAGAAGCATTCTATATGGCAGAGATCTTTTGATGGATGGACTGGTATGGCGAGTGGGTGATGGTACAAACATACGTATTCATCATGATAATTGGATACCAAGGCAAGGTCATCTTCGGCCACTGGGCCAGGTGTATGTACATGGAATAACGCGAGTTTGCGATCTGCTGAATGAAGACGGTGATGCGTGGGATCGTGCCAAGTTGGATGTAATGTTTTCCCTAGATGATGTGCAAGATATACGCCAGATCACCATCGGAGGCCATCGTATGGCGGATGTTCCCGCCTGGAATTTTACAAAAAATGGGCAGTTCACTGTCCGTTCGTCCTATCATCTATGCATGGAAAAGAGGCGAGCAAGAACCGGACAGCCGAGCTCTTCGTCGTCTGTAGCGAAGCACCAGGGGTGGTTGGCTTTGTGGGGTGTCAATGCACCTGGCAAAGAGATTATACATGTGTGGAGGCTGGTGAAGAATGGATTAGCTGTAGGTGCAGAGCTTCTGCGGCGACATATCAAAGCCGGGGTGTTCTGCCCGGCTTGCGGGCGAGAGGAATCATTGTATCACCAGTTCTGGTCTTGCTGGCACTCGGTGAGGTTTTGGAAAGAGTTGGGCTCGGTGTTGGGGGTAAGGGTGGCGATCCCACCTGTCCGGGTGTGCTCCCAGAGTCGACTCACGGACTGGTTGCTACAGTGGCTGACAGGGGCAGACGAGGATTCAAAGTCTATGATGATACAGGGCCTTTACGCGTTGTGGCTTGCTAGAAATGACACACGGGAGGGAAGAAGGATTGAGGATCCGGCACAGTTGGCGGCGCGAGTCAAGATACTGATGGATGAGTGGAGGACGAGCCATGAGGCCCGAGCTCCGACAGTGAAGCAGGTCATCAAAGAACGATGGAAACCACCGGAGAGTGGCTGGATGAAAGCTAATGTGGATGGGGCCATGGTCAAGGAAGGAACGGGAGGTGGGCTCGGTGTTATCTTCAGGGACGAAAACGGTGCATTCCGAGGGGCGGCCTCCCACTTTCTCCCAGACTGTCCAAAAGCTGAGACGGCCGAGTTACTGGCGTGTCGGAGAGCGGTGCAGTTGGCGATCCAACGAGGTTTTCAGAAACTGCACTTGGAGACGGACTCACATGCAGTAGCCAAGATGATTGGAGAAGAAGGACGCAACTTATCGCCGGTGGGACAAATGGTAGAAGAGGTGAAGAATATGATCCGGACTAGGGAGGAATTCAAGATCAGTTGGGTCAGGAGGACGGCTAATGGAGCAGCTCATATACTTGCTAAGCTAGGTGTTACTTCTCGTACTTCAGTTTTTTGGGACTTAGATCCCCCAGTTTGTATTCTAAGCACTGTTTCAGACGAGATCCCCACGTTGAGTTAATAAAGAGGGTTTTAACGTTCAAAAAAATATATCCTCGAACGCTCGGGGCGGCCGGCCCATGTAGTGTAAGGCTCGGTAGCGAGTTGTTTCCAGTGAGTTTGTTTTTCCTTTTTTGAGGTTTTTTTCCGTTTTATTAGTTTTTAGTGGGTTTTTATTTTGGTTTTCCAGGAAAACACGAGATTTATTTATTTATTAAAAATATATTTCTTAAAAAAATACATGGAATTTTTG
The DNA here is from genome assembly GCF_018294505.1 of Triticum aestivum. Lineage (NCBI taxonomy): Eukaryota > Viridiplantae > Streptophyta > Magnoliopsida > Poales > Poaceae > Triticum > Triticum aestivum. The sequence goes on along the minus strand of NC_057803.1, from coordinate 587,467,681 downwards.
AAAATTTGAGAATATTTTCTAATATGTTTGTGAGCATTTTATGAAAAAATATAAACACTTTTTTATATTTCTGAACATTTTTAAGAAATTTTTGTAAATGACGAATGTTACAGTTTTTAGTAATAGACTAGCACAAGTGTTTTCGTGGCTCTCTTGGTAGGTTTTGGAATATTTGAGAATACATAGGTGGAAGAAATAGGTCGGCGGAGTCACGAGGGGCCCACAAGGGTGGGGGGCACGCCCTACCCCCTGGGTGCACCCTCCGTCCTTGTGGGTACCTCATGGCTTCCCTGACATGTACACCAAGTCCTCTGGATGTCTTTTGGTCCAAAAAAAATCATCGCGAAAGTTTCATTCCGTTTGGACTCCGTTTGATATTCCTTTTCTGCGAAACTCTAAAACAAGGGAAAAACAAGAACTGACACTGGGCTCTAGGTTAATATGTTAGTCTCAAAAATAATATAAAATAGCATAATAATGCATATAAAACATCAAAAACAAATATATAATAGCATGGAACAATCAAAATTTATAAATACGTTGAAGACGTATCAACGCCTTCGTCGCCGGTACCCACCCCTCTCAACCAAAGCTTTCACCTATAGCCCACAGACCCTCCACCTCGATGAGCCTCTTAGGAGAAGGCTAAACCACCGATACGTGCCACATGCCAGTGGAAGACCACGTGAACCGAACAAGGAGCAAGTTGCTCGATGCCTCTCCATCGCACCACGTCAACAAAGTGGCTAGCTCTCCCAGAGGCCACCGGCACCTCCACAGCCCAAGCACGCCTGCGACGACACTGGCAGAGCAAGGCACACGCCACCACTGAAGCGTTTACCACTGAGCCCCACCTTCACGACCTCATAAGACTAACTCCGCCGCGCGACCCTATCCCGTCCGGCCCCGTCCGTTTGGGGTAAAAGGGACAAACCGGACGGCCCAGCGCGCGATGGCCTGGACCCATCTGGTCCGTTTTGTGTCCGGGCCGACCCATTTCGAGCGCAAACATGCGCCGGGTTTTGGTCGCGGCGGACAGCAAATGGACGCGGCGCTCGTCCGCGTCGGGGCCGCGTGGCAAGCGGCCACCTACCTCCCACCGCTTGACATTAATGCGCACACGCGGTTGGCCCCACCTGTCATCCGCCCAGGCGAACGGTCGCCGTCCTTTTTAAATGAGGAAGCCGTGGACCGGTCGTCGCCCACACTCTCCATTCCAACCTGCTGCCTCCTCGAAACCCGACACCCCCAAACCCTAGCCTCTCCCTGTCCTCGAACTCGCCGGCCGGCTGCCTCGCATCAATGGGGCTATGGAACCACGACCGCAAGGGGAAGCACGACCGCGAGGCTGGCTCCTCCTCGGGACGCCGCCGCGGCTCCGTGAAATAGGAGGCCGCATCGCCACCGCGTCGGGCCCCCGCGCCTGCCCCATTCACCATCGGCCCTAGGGCCGCCGGCGAGCGCAACCGGCAATACATCAACGCGGATGTATGCCGGCGCTATTGGGAGACGATGACGCCGATCCCGTGGAGCGACGTCCACCTCCCCAACAATTGGCACCTCTCCGCCGACCAGGTCCCGATCCCGCCGGTCCCGAGGGGCGACCGTGCGCCACGACGAGATCGTGCGCCACCGCCGCCTCCTCCCCGGTGATCTCTACTACGATGATAGGTACGCCCCCGACTCCGTGCTCTGGGACACGTGGCTAAGGGACGAGCACGACGTGCGGCGCGCCTCTTACTTCGCCGACACGTCGTCGGGGCCGCGGCGGCCACGTTGGGAGGTGTGCGGGAGTATGCCGGTGCGCGGCCTCACACCCACATCGTCGCCTTCCCCATCTCCATCGCCACCTCCACCTCCTCGCATGACAGTGGAGGAGGAGGCCCAGCTCATGCAACATGTCATGGAGGACTCCATGAACACGCACGATGAGCGCCAATGGCGGGGCCTCGAGTAGACGGTGGCTCTCTTTTTGGCCGGCGACGTCGCCTTCCCCGAGCTGCAGATGGTAAGGGCAGAGGAGGTGATGGGGGAGGAGCTGGTGGCCGCGTTTCACCCGAGCCTGGTGGGCCAGCAGTGGAGCTGGTCGTGCACGGCTCCGGAGATGGCCGACGCCGTGGGTGGCGTGAACTGGTGCCCCACGCCGCCGCGGTCACCGGAGCAGGAGGCGTCGCCATGGGAGGAGGTGGTGCAGGCACCTCCCGCCTTTCGGCCCGCCACCGAGTACCACGAACCGCCGTCCCACCTCTGGACGCCGCCGGACTACGTCGACCTCGTCAGCGATGACGATGACACCGGCGGCCACCGAAGACGGCGACGGCCACGGCATCGATGGGCACGACAGGAGCGCGCGAGCGGCGTTTTTATTTATTTTTAAGTTAATTATGCCAAACTGGACGTTCGCTTTATTTTAGTTTTTCAGTTTCTTTTAATCACGTCCACTCCGGACATGATTTGGGGTGCGGCCGCGCGTTAGGTGCACCCAGGACCCAACTGAAGGGGACATGAGCGAACCCATTGCCGCTCCAAAGAGACAAAATCCAGCCAAACTGGACGTTTGTTTGGGGACGTGAGGTGAAGTTGGCCTAACTCACGTCGTGCCCTCACCAGAGCTCGCCAAGAACGGATCTAGGCGCCAAACCGTCCGTCCAGTGTGTGACGGCTTGGTCTCCTGTCTGGCGCTTCTTGTGGCGACCTAGGGTTCGCCTCCTCGTCCCCCAACCCGGCGGCGGCAGATCCATCTCGTCCCAGCCGCCTTCGGCAGCTTCGGAGGCCAGCAACCCAACCTCCCTCTCTCGTCCGCATAGATCCCAACCCATCTCCACCAGAGGCCTTCCGTGTGAGTCTGGGGCACGCGGTCGTACTTCCAGCAAATCCCTAGTTTTTTTTGTTTCTCCGGTGACGCACGGGCGTTTGGAGGCTGGGGGGTAGCATGGAGGGAGTCAAAGGAATGTTGAAGAAGATGAACCTGTCCGAGGCAGAGAGGAGGGGAGTCAAGGTGGGCTGGAAGAGGGCGACGGCGAGGGAGGGAAGTGTGCCAAAGGCGATGGGGAAGCTGATCTCGGACGGGCCGGGGTATGCAGAAGGAATGGCGATTGCGCTGGGGCGAGTGTGGTGCCCGATGAAGAGACTGGAGGTCAAGGAGATGGGGGAGAACCGATTCCTGTTTATGTTCCATCAGGAGGCAGGGAAACGAAAGGCACTCGAGAACGGGCCATGGACCTTCGGCAAGGAGCTTCTGGTGATGGAGGATTTCGACCCTAGGAAGACACTAGATGAATATGTGTTTGAAACAGTTCCAATATGGGTCCGTATTTTTAATGTTCCTTTGGGAATGATGTGTAAGGAAATGGGGGAGGATCTAGCAGATGAGATAGGGGAATTGGTAGAAGTGGATTCGGGTGAGGATGGCTCGGCGTTGGGGCAGTGCCTGAGAGTGAAGGTGCGGATCAGAATTGCTGAGCCACTTATGCAAGGAATCTTTCTGGATATTGATCCAGTGGATGATGGGGCAATGGAGGAGGAGGGAGGGGAGGAGGAGGAAGAGAGGGAAAGGAAGACGAAACGGGTGGGAGGAAGAAGAAGAGAAAGGAAGATGAAAGAATATGGTGCCGTTTTGAGTACGAGTTTTTGCCAGACTTCTGCTACACATGTGGTAGGCTGGGGCATTTAGATAAGGACTGTAAAACAAAACTCAAAAGGGGACAAGCTGCTGAATTCGGGAGATGGATGAAATATGCCCCAGAGAAGCCTCAATCATATTACATGGTCCGGGGTGGACCGAGGGAGACGAGTGGAGGCAGCTCGGGAAGGAAGAAGGGTTGGTCGAATAGTGAGGGAAAGAGCAGGAGTGATGCACCATCATGGAGTAAACCACCAACTTGCACAACCGATGGGGGTAAGAAGAAGAATGATGATGGGGAGGAGGTCACGAGTCCACTTAAGATTGGTCCAACTGCTAAGGGGGCTAATGACACTGCAGTGGGAGAGAAGAATAAAAAACAACTTGATTTTGGGAAGGGGGACGCCAACGATCCAAGCCTGGCTGGGATGGAAAACATTACAGAGACGGCGGTAAGGGGTGGTGGTGGTGTGATAGTGGGTGTTGGGAATGGGTCGAATGAAAACCACAGTGTGCCAGGGAACAAAGAGGAAGATGGGGTAGGAAATATTGTAAACAGCCCAAGGGCTGAACCAAGAGGGAGGAATGGGAAGTTCAAGAGAAAACCCAGGGAGAGTGTGGAAGGCAAAACATGTGGAGTAATAATAGAAAAAAAGAGGAGGGGGAGAAGATGGAAGTGGACAGCCAGGGGTCACCGAAGAAAATCAAAGGGAACGAAGCAAGTACCCAAGAAATGGAGGGAGTACACACCGTTTTGAATGCGGGACTGCCGAGTCAGTCCTGCGAGCAGAAATGAGAATCATCACATGGAATTGCCGGGGTTTGGGGAATGGCCCGGCAATTCGAGGACTCCTGGATATCCGGGAGAAGGAGGACCCCGACGTACTCTTTTTATCGGAGACGAAATTGGTACGTAGTAGGCTGGAGTGGCTGCGGTGGAAGTTGGGCCTTACGAATATGATGGTTAAGGACTGTGAAGGTCAGAGTGGAGGTTTGGCTTTATTCTGGAAGAATGAGGTGAACTTGAGAGTGGTGGGCTTCATGTCTAGATATCACATCGATTCGGAGATCACGGAAGAGGACGGGTTTGTGTGGCGATTCACAGGGATGTATGGGGAGCCGAAACATGATGATAAGGATAAAACTTGGCGTCTTATGAGCAACCTGAAGGTACAAAACAACAAACCGTGGCTTTGCTCAGGAGACTTCAATGAGGTTTTACACCCATGGGAGAAGGAAGGGGGGGCACCTAGATCACAGAATTGCATGGAACGTTAACCAATACTACTATAGCGTCAACGAACGTTAAGCGTGCGACCTTGCGGGTTCGGGAATCATGTAGTCATGACTGAGACACCTCTCTGGCCAATAACCAATAGCAAGACCTGGATGCCCATATTGGTTCCAACATATTCCTCAAAGATCTTCATCGGTTGAACCACGACGTCGAGGATTCGGGTAATCCCGTATGCAATTCCCTTTGTCCGGCGATATGTTACTTGCCTGAGATTCGATCGTTGGTACCTCCATACCTAGTTCAATCTCGTTACCGACAAGTCTATTTACTCGTTCCGTAATACAAGATCTCGTGACTAACTCAAGGCGAGGTTGGTAGCCAGGGCCTACGTCTAGCGGCAAGGGATTGACTTCGAGGATGTGTTCGCGCCCGTGGTGCGGATGGACTCGGCGCGTGTGTTGATCACCCTCATCGCTCACCACGACTGGCAGGTACACCACATGGACATCAAGTCCGCATTCTTGAATGGTGACCTTCTCGAGGAGGTGTATGTGTAGCAGCCGCCGGGATACATGAAGACCGGAGAAGAAGACAAGGTGTTGCGCCTTTGCAAGGCCCTGTACGGTCTGCGCTAAGCTCCAAGGGCGTGGAACGCGAAGCTGGACGATAGTCTGAGCACACTCGGCTTCAAGCGTTGTCCGTCGGAGCACGCGGTGTACCGATGAGGCACAGGAAACTCACTGCTGCTCGTTGGGGTGTATGTGGATGATCTCGTCATCATCGGCGTGAACACGGAGGAGATCGCAAGCTTCAAGCAGCAAATGACCAAGTTGTTCCGCATGAGTGACTTGGGCAAACTCAACTTCTACCTTGGCATCGAAATCCACCAGGAGCATGATCGGATCACGCTCTGCCAGACGGCATATGCCAAGTGTCTGTTGGAGCGAGCTGGGCTGTCAGACTGCAACCCAGTCAGCACACCAATACAGGCAAGATTGAAACTGAGCAAGGACAGTGTCGGGGATGCCGTGGATGTCACGTGCTACCAGAGCATCATCAGAGGTTTGCGGTATTTGACCCACACAAGGCCAGACATAAGCTTCGCCGTAGGCTCTGAGCAGGTTCATGGAGGCCCCTGCTGTAGATCACTACACGGCGGTGAAGAACCTGCTGTGTTACATATAGCAGGGACGCTGGAGCACGGATGTGCGTTCAAGCGCGGGAAGGGCGAGTTGAAGCTAACAGGGTACAGTGATTCAGATCACGCCAGGGACATCGTTGATCGAAAGAGCACGACGGGCGCCATCTTCTTCCTCGATGAGAACACTATAAGCTGGTAGTCGTAGAAGCAACGAGTGGTGGCCATCTCTTCATGCGAGGCCGAGTACATTGCAACCACCACTACTGTGTGTCAAGGGATTTGGTTGGCACGACTGCTCGGCCAGATGCTGAATAAGGAGACAGTGTCGTCGAAGTTGTTCGTCGACAACAAATCAACGATCTCTCTGTCGAAGAATCATGTCTTCCATGACCGGAGCAAGCACACTGAAATCAGGTTCCATTTCATTCATTCAGGAGTGCATGGAGGGAGGGAAGATCGACATCGACTACATTCGAACCAGTGATCAGCTCGCTGATGTTTTGACAAAGGGACTTGGACGTCTGGCGTTTCAAGAGCTGAGGAGGAGGATCGGCATGACTGGAGTTCTTCGGAAATAAATCAGCAATGACAAGATTAGGGGGTGATTCGTTGACAACTTAATCTAGTCGTTGGTAGCAGTAGTTAATTTCCATTTTTCAGTTAAATTCAGTTAGGCATGTGCCGCGTCTGTGCGTGTCGTGCATGTAGGGCTAGGACCCGGTCTTGGTGCTCGTGCGATGGCACGGGCGTGAGCCAGATCATGGCGCCGAGGTAGGATCTCTACCGGCCACCGTTTCTTCCTTGTACCAGAAAAAATAGCAAATGAGAAAGTCAAAAAAGTCGCAAGGTTTTACGCGGCACCAAACACCCATGTTCATCTCTGTCAGAGTGAGTGTCAGAGAGCGAATTCTGACAGCTGATGCCTGCGGCCCAGCTCAGGATGTACTTCACTGCCATTGTAGCGCATCTAGCAGTATTTTTTTGGCAATTCTAGAGCTTTGGTTTCTCCTTCACGGAGTGCAGCTACAAGCGGGCGTGGAGGATACTATTTTGTGGAAACACATGGCCTATGGGAGCTACTCTGTGTCTTTGGCTTATAACATGCACTACTTGACCATCACCCGTTCTGCCATGTACAAGGTTGTCTAGAGAGTCTCCCCCCCCCGAAAGCCAAATTTCTTGCATGGCTTGCCATCCAAGACAGGTTATGGACATCCGTTCGCTTGGCCAAGCGAGGGTGGCCAAACAGTGGTCCGTGCACCCTCTGTAGGCGTGAATAAGGATGGTTGAGCACATTTTATTCCAATGTAGATACACTTTGAGAGTTTGGGAGATGGTCAGAGTTGGGCTTCAACCCATTGATTTGGATACTTCTGGTTGGGCGACTTACACGAGCATCCATGATTGATTCCGCCCACGATGCACACAAGAAAGCGATGCCTTCTATCTTCGTGCTCGTTTTGAAAGCAATTTGGGATGAGAGGAACGCACAGGTTTTTCAAGGCCGCTCCGCTCCAACGTTTAGCACTCTCCAAGCAATTAAGCACGAGGCGAGGCTATGGGTCCTAGCAGGGGCGAAACATTTGGGTCTTCTGATGCCGGGAGAGTAACGGCTTGTATTTTTCTTTTCGGCCTTTGGCCGGTGCCTGGATATCTTTTTAAACCCCCTTCTTATTTAATGAATGGGGCGCATCCGGCAGTAATGACGACCATGCTTAGCTATTTGAATTTTTCTTGCAAACAACAGTTTGCAGTTTGCTTAGGTCACGGACATCTCCTGGACCATCTCATATATTGTCTGTGTACCAAACCTACTTCTCCTTTTTTTTACCAGGAATGTTTCCCTTTTTTGATCAAGAAATTGTTTGGCTTTCAACTCTATGGTATTGTAATAAACTGATGCTTAACGTAGTTCAGTTCAAATAATGAGGATGCTTCATTTACATGCAGACATATTTCAGCTGTATTGGGCTTGTATGCTTGCATGCACCAGTTTGATGCGCACTACATGGATTTGAATAATCCCCATCAGAAAGGGATAAAGTGAATTAACCAAAATGATAGGAATTAGAAGGGATCACGATTGACTAGAGGATTGCCCGGTGGCATACGACCTGTATAAATTGGGCCGATGGCTTAGGCCAACTCTAACGCACGACACCAAATGGCCCGTCTGCATCCGTTTGGGGGTAAACGGACAAAGCAGGACCTCCAACACAGGACCGCAAACGGGCCGTCGTCCGTTTTCTGTCCGCTTTCAACCCATTCCTGGCCCAAGTTTGAGACGAGTTTGCGGCCGAACGGATAGCACGCGCACGGGCGGGACGCGCGCCCTTGTCCTCCCTTGGCCCGCCCGTCGGTGGCACAAGCGGCCACTTTCCCTCCCTTTCCTCCAAACGCTCCTGGGCCTCGCCCTCCACTCTCCCGCGCCCTCGGCCTTTCCCCTCCCTCCATCCACCATGGCCGATGAGGCGAAAACCGGCGACCCACCACCGGCCGCCCGCCCCGTGGCGAAGAAAACGAAGTCTGTGAAGAAGCTTCGGTCGGAGCTCACGTCAGCGGAGGCCGCCAAGCTCGACGCTGAATCGGCCAAGAGGAGGAATCGGTGAACTGTCGCGGTGGAGAAGAAGGCCGCCGTCGAGTACGCCGCCAAGTGTTCCCTGCGGCGTGCGTTGCAGCACCAGGCCGACCTCGACGACAGGGAGCCCACCGTCTCCAAGGCGCACGCCCTCCTCATGTTGGGCATTGTTGGGTGCTCATCAAAGATTGTCCCAAGTTCAAGGACCAATACAATGCTCTTAAGAAGAAGAGAGGAGAGAAGGCGGCCATGGCTGATGAGGGAGACGTGCTTAAGAGGCCGAGGGGCAAGACAAGCTCAAAGGCCGACGAGAAGCGTGATGCGTCTTCTATAGCCTTGCAAGGAAATTTGGAGAACATGATGAGCCAAAAGTGCGGGAGGAGAGCAGGAGCAAAGGGAAGGAGGAGCAAATGAAGATATACCTAGATCTTCAAACGAAGAAGCTTGACATGGAGGAGGCCGTGAAGAAGAGGAAGCTCGACATAGAGGAGGCCGCTCAACTCAAGAAGCTAGAGACCAAGGCCACCAATGCCGACACAAAAGCCAAGGAGGTGGCACTAGCATTGATGAGCGTCGACAAGAACAATATGTCACCGGAGAGGAAGGCTTGGTTCACAAACCGGCAGAAGGAGATGTTCGCCCGTGACGACATGAACTAGGTGAGACCTCGGCCGCGCTGGCCGCGATGGCGGTCCTTTTTGAAGGCTGGCTGGTGTGCCGGCTGCTGGCTTTGTTGCTGGTGACAAAACTTGTCCATTTTGAAGGCTAGTTGGTGTGCCGGCCGCTGGCTTTGTTGCCGGCGTGAAACATGTCCTTTTTGAAGGCTGGCTCCTATGTCGGCCGCTGGTTATGTTGCCGGCATGAGACTATAGGTCGCCGCTGTGTTGCCGGCCGGTGTGAACTAGTGCGAATCATGGTCGCGGCTTAAATCCTTAGTTTCTCATGTTTGCATGCACGGGGACAGGATGCGTCGAAGATGCGGCCGCGCATTGGGCGCCCGGCCGACGCAAACTCAAATCCGGGTGGATACGGCCCCATTGTCACCCTCAAACGGACGAAATCCGGACAAAACAAACGTTTATTTGGGGTCGTACATTGGAGTTGGCCTTAGTATGGAGCAGACCATGTGCCACAGGCTCCGATCCAGAAAAAGTAGAAAGTAGCGCCGTTAGAACACCATTGTGAGCCACAACATTAATGGACAACTGGCAAGAAGCACTGGCCCAATTGAATATTAATGCAATGAAAAAGAAATGCATTATGCAATACGCCTGTGTTCACTGATCCTTATGTGGACCAACGGCTTGGATAATGATACCATATGGTAGTATGACCCATGTTGAATTTCCGCTACTCCTATGCATACAACAAGGAGCGATTGCTCTAACAAGATTCGAGATGCGAACCAACATGTGATTGGATGGTTAAGTGAACAGTGGTATTCCCAGCCCACCAGGGTTCAAGTTCTGGTGCTCGCATTTATCCTACGATGACTTCGTAAAATCTCAAGATGATATGCCGGCTCAGCCTCTCAAAGATGCTCGGTAGGATGTGCGTGTGTGCGTTAATAAGATGAGCACTTGCGTCTATATTGTGTTCTAAAAAAGCAAGATTCGAGATGAGGGGGCGTTTCCGCTTTGGAGCTTACAATGAAGGAAAAGCTTCCCCGCAAAAAAAAAAAATGAAGGAAAAGCCAATGGCTAGACGTCGGTCAACCGACCCAATTTTCGGCCGGCCACCACGCACCACGGCCAGAATAAAAAAGCATGGCTCGCTGTCGCCGGGTCGCAGCAACAAATCAAAGCCGGTTCCAGTAAAAAAATTGCCTCGGCCTCGCCTATTGCAGTATTTTGGCACCGGGGGATGCATAATCGGCTACGGTGACGCCTAGCACCTTGCATAAAACAACTTGTCAGGATTGTAAAAGACAGCAGAAATCACCAAAACAAACATTATTATTATTTTCAAGAAAAGGGACGATACCGACAAGAACAAACAAAGGAAACACAAACACAATCAGGAACGACGTAGAAAGACATCCAACAAAAATAATAAAACCAACAAGAAATATATGACGACCCACACATCCGGAAAAAGAAGCAACACATCGATATGAACATATGTGACCTGAAGCTACTTTCAACGAGATTCCACATTTACCAACCAACCATATGCACTCATTACAGCGACAAAAAAACTCACAGATGGGGACGGATTGGATTGCAAATACCGACAGGTTAAGTTAGTTAGTTATATATAATAACAAAATGGCTCCCAGACTTCCAGATATGCCCTTGCCTCAACCCTCTCGGTGTTTGCGTGGCCACCTCCCTGCGCCCCTGCCCCTGTTGTTGAAGTTACTAGGCTGGTAGTACCCATCATCGTTGTTGTTGTAGTACCCGCCCCCGCCCCCGCCTCTGCCACCACCACCACCACCACCACCCCGGCCATTCTGGTACCCGCCCTGGTGTCCGCCACCACCCCTGCCATTCAGGTACCCGCCCTGGTGTGCACCACCAGCACCACTGCCATTCTGGTACCCGCCCTGGTATCCACCACCACCACCCCGGCAATTCTGGTACCCGCCCTGGTATCCGCCACCACCACCCCAGCCATTCTGGTACTCACCACCGCCTCCTTGGTATCCACCACCACCACCTCCTCCACGCCCATTCTGGTATGCGCTGCCCATGCCACGGCCGCCTCCATGCCTGCCATGGCCATTAGGGTAAGCCCCCCTCCTGCCACGATCACCACCTCGCTGGTTCTGAAAAGATCGCCGAGGGCGCTGAAACTGTCGCTCTTTTGGCTCGGCATACCTCTGATCTTGTTCTTCCACATCAAACTTCTCCTGCTCTGCCTCAGCCAAGGGATATTCCTCATGAGGGTTCACCGGGGATTTACCTTCCTGAAGCTGGCATGTTAGTATAAGCCAGAAATATATTACATACACAGAAAAACACTCCATAGGTCATCCAGTCTTTACCATATTTTGCACATCGGCTGCATTAGACTGATGACCATTGTAGATTTCTGTGGCATGCGAGGAGTCTTCCTCCTCCTCCTGTCAGCAAGTAAACATACCAACAAGATCAATATAAGCTTTGTAGACTAATGACCATTGTAGGTTTCTTGCAATAGTATCCAAGTACACAGCTAGGATGCTAAAGAACATATATTACCAGACCCAAAGAATATAAAACTATTAAGTTGTGTTATCAAAGTAATGTTGGTCATAAGTCCTAAACTCGTAGTCATAAAGTAGACAAGCAACAAGTAAAAATGACAGCTAGGAGTAAAATGGCACCCAGGTCCCAGGAGCATGTGTTCCTTCAATGGACAGTAAATAAATAATTCTACAACAACAACAACAACAACAACAAAGCCTTTAGTCCCAAACAAGTTGGGGTAGGCTAGAGGTGAAACCCATAAGGTCTCGCGACCAACTCATGGCTCTAGCACATGGATAGCAAGCTAATAAATAATTCCGAGTGTTTAAAATTCAGGTAAAATTATACATGCAAATGTTTGAACCATTCAGATTCCTGTAGGTTGTGGAAAAACAAACTCTTTTTGCACCTTGGCAAAAGAAACAAATCTGGGGGCTCTAAAGTGAAATCTTTAGAAGCACAAAAATTAACTTATACAAAAAAAGGAGACCCAGTGCTAGAAGTTCCCACGCCAGGTGGGGTCTGGGGAAGGATTATATAACGCAAGCCTTACCCCTGCACACTGCAATGCAGAGAGGCCGCGTCGAAACTTGCTTTACTCAATGGGTACAAATATTGTCAGAGCACTAAACTTGGTTTCTCCACTCATGCTGCAGAAATGCTAGCTTTTTCCGTTAAATTCACAAACGTAATAAAAATACAAGAGCATTTGCATGTGTCCCCTTTTCAGAATGTTTATATCAGGGATTAGGATTGCTGTTCTTTTCAACCAGCATTTTAAGTAATGGCCAACAAAGTAAAAAAGGAACAAATGTACAATAAAAAATCATGTTATTGCATGATTGCAATGGTGAATTCTAGCACATGATATTTATAATCTTTAATACAACAAAAACTCAACTACTATGTTGCAAACTGCGAAGACCCATCAGAATAGAGACCATCCTGTACCTAGATAGTGGTAGCACTACACATAATATTATACAACGATCATACTAGTTGTTAAGTTAGTATTTCAGCGGGTTTTTTTCAGAACACAAATGCACAGGCACCATCTGTTATATCTAAGCAACAGCCCACAACATCCATATGAAACAGCATAATCTACACCCCAAATGGAGTGACGTTACAGTTTTTTTGTTAAAGTTATAATCCACATTGATCATTACTACTGAACCAGCACAAAAAGCAGCAGCAACAACAACAATGATGATAATAATAATACTAGGAGCAATCATCAACAAAGATCAAAACAAAGTTTCAGGGCAATGATCACTTCACCATGCTAAGCATATATTAAATTACAAAAGAGTGCAATTTGCTATTTTACCTTGTGACCTTCAGCAGCTATGTTCTCCTTAAGTGATGGTGCCTCTGGTGAGACAGTCATGCTCATCAGTGCCTGCACACTTTCAGATGCATGGTGCGCCGTGTAGTAGTCCGATGCCATGATCCTGTCTAACTTGGACCTCACCGCAGCATCTACAGCGAAAAGCCGCAGATTTCAATCAGCAATGAGCTCAGAACAAACCAAATTACAGACCTATATCAACCATCACATGTAACAGAGGAGCCAGGGTGGATCGGCACATCAGCACGGGTGAGCCATAGGCGGGCATGATGGGCACAGGCCTGGAGTGCGTCATGGTGGGAGACGCCAACCGCAGAAGCAGGGCGAGCCGTGGCAAGGGCCGCCACAGCAGACACTGCATCAAGGTCGTTCTCCGTAAGCAGGTCCACGGTATCATCCCATACATAGCCGTAGGTGATGCAGCTGCTCCGCTCGTGCTTGCGTGCAACCATGGTGGTGATGAACTCGTCTGGTGACTTGACATAAAAAAGGGAGCCAAAGTAGACAAGCGCGAGGAGGTCTTGGATGGACAAATCGGAGCCAAAGGATGAGGAACCGGCAGCAGGTGCAGGGACGGTGGAGAGCTCTTTGGTGAGGGCAGTGGAGAGTGGCACGCGGAGGCGCTCGAGCTCGTCAATGAGCGCGGCGATGGTGGGCTTTGAATGCATCACCTCCTTCTGGTCCTGGTTAAGCACCTTGCCGGCGGCGACCGACTCCTCCATCTGCGCAATGCGATCCTGCTTCTTCCGCAGCACGCGAAGACGCTTCGACACCACTGAGAGAGCCAGCCCTTCCTTGGTTTCAGATATTGTCCCTTTGGTTTCAAATTCTTTAACCGACTCTGCAAAAAAAATTTGCAAAGCATAATGTATAGCAGTAATTAATGTTTTCAACAACAAAAAAACATTTTTTTTCTCTGGTTAATACAAAATTTTGTTAGCTCCATAAGTACCTGAAGTTGTGCCAAAAGACCTAAAAAGAACACACGGATCATAGGTTGGTTCAAACCACAACATGTTTTCAGCAGAGCAAGGCGCACAAGACTCAAGCTTCAAACTTTTACCATTCACAGCAAGTACATATGCTGTCCGGTGGCACATGCTCTCCTTCGCCATAATGTAAATAACATTGTCATCGTGCAAGCTTAATGTAGGCCCAGCACTGGTCAAATTCCCCCATGTCAAACTGTTTTTGTCATCAAACATCTCAGGTAAAAGATTCGGCAAACTTGAATCACTGAAAGATAACTCAGATGTATCAAACGTCAGACCATCATGCCAAATATCTGAATAAATCGATCTACTCCAGGTCCTAGCCATCCAACCATAATCTTTTCCTCGCTTCATGTTGCAGAAAGCATCTTGCACATGAAAATCTAACTCAACAAACTTGATCAAATCATTGAATATCGTCACATGACGGTGTGGTCTTGGGGTTAGATTCTCAAACGTCAAATGGAATTCAGAAGCATCACATGGTTCAGGTACTGGCAATGGAACAAAACGGATGATAGGCTTTTTATCCAAGACATTGCATAAGAGAATTCCCCACCAAAGATCAATCCAACCTATGATACCATTTTCTGCATATGCCACGCTCATGGCATCATGAAGCAATAGCTTACGCTTAGCTATCCTTGTTTCATTATCCTCGGCGATATGAGCCACCTGAGTGTGCCAATCATTTGCATCAGATCGATAAATGTGGAGTGTGTAATGTTTGCGAGACTCGAGCCCGAAATATTCAACATGAGGAAAAACGACAGCAAAGTCTTCACTGTTATCATTAACAGGCAGGATAGCAACCAAATTTGCCTCAAAAGAAGATGGATATGGCCTTGGAATAAGATGAAGACAGGGAAAATTTGGCCCTGCTTTGTAAACGAAATAGTCGGTGAATGGTAAATGGTGGACACTCCCGAAGAAAGTGAAAGCCAGCAGTACAGACCCTCCAGACTCACCAAGTATACGAGGATCTACTGGCAAGAGCTCCCCTGTCTGATCAACGCAGCTGACGAGGCACAACGAGATAGCTGGAGGGTCAACTGCTTTAAAAGAAAGCTCCAAGTGATGCCCTTTGCTATTCTTGGTTTTTGCGGTAGTGGAATTTTCCAACTGGCCCACTAAACAATTTCTATCCAGCAGGATTTGGGGGTGGCGACCACACGGAGAAGGATGGTCTTGCATTGCCATGACGGAAGAGTGAAAGGGCGCCGATGAAGATATGGATCGTGGAAGGCGGAGAATGGCCTAGGCCCGGGAATTGACGGGAAAGAAGCTCGGGGGTCGATGTCAGGGAATCAGGGTAGATGAGCTCGGACTATGGCTGCCTGGGAGTCAGGGCAGACGGCCGGAGACGGAGCATCGTGGAAAAGGACGAAGGTGGGAAGCGCCGGGATGGCGGTGGTGGCGGCGGCGGCAGGCGGTCGAGGTGCGCGGCGGCAGGCGGTCGAGGCGCTCGGCGGCAGGCGGTCGCGGTGCGCGGTGACGGCAGGCGGTCGCGGTGCGCGGCGGCGGCGACGGTGGAGCCGAACCCTAGCGAGGCGGCGGCACGAGGGAGACAGATTGAGCGAGGGGAAGAACCGAAGGAGCGAGACAGATCTTTTTGACAGATCGGTCGCTGACAGATTCTCGAACGCTCGGGGCGGCCGGCCCATGTAGTGTAAGGCTCGGTAGCGAGTTGTTTCCAGTGAGTTTTTTTTCCCTTTTTTTGAGGTTTTTTTTTCTGTTTTATTAGTTTTCAGTGGGTTTTTTATTTTGGTTTTCCAGGAAAACACGAGATTTATTTATTTCTTAAAAAATATATTTCTTAGAAAAATACATGGCATTTTAGAAAAATTGAGAATATTTTCTAATATGTTTGTGGGCATTTTATGAAAAAATATGAACACTTTTTTATATTTCTAAACATTTTTAAGCATTTTTTGTACATGACGAACGTTACAATTTTTTGTAATAGATATGGGAGTCTCCAGAAGCGTCTGATGCCTATCTAGTGGCCGCTATTCTCCCTGGCGGTTCAGTGCATGCGAGGTGTGCAGGCCACGTTAGGGTTTATGGGGTGTAGGAGTTCGATTCGACGACAAACCGCTCCCACTCACCACCCGCATTCATCTTAGGGGTTCACATGTTCAATTTGGAAATTGCGCTCCCTCTCCTAATTTCTCTCCATGCTCCCCTATGCTCACCCCGATGGTGGAATCGTTGCGCCATTGATGTCGGTCCTCTACTGGATCAGGATGGAGGGTAGGCAATCAGAAGTGAGCATGCATCTCAACTCCGTAGGCATCCTCTATTTTTCTTGAGCGTTGTTCTTTGTTGTTTATCTTGTTGATGTCGACGATGTGTGGATGAAGGGGGTCATGGGGTACTGATAGTGTCTTGAGCCCATCAATCGCCACAAGGCTAACTAAGTGTAGCTTCATGGTCCTATTCGCACCTCTCATTTAAGTGTCGTCTGCTGCATATGACACGTACATGTGAGTACTTTGAATATATTCGCAAGTTGAAAAGAAATAAAAAGGAAGTATTCATGCGAGGTGGGTTAAGATAAAAGCTAAGGGTTTTATTTTGCAAGAATCCAATTTTTTTCCTGAACTAGAAAAGAAAATTTTAAGTTAGGAGAATATTCTATAAACTTAAAAGTCGAAGTGAAGCACACCCATGTGTTCAATCCCAATCAAACATCATCAACTGCGCATACGTCACGGTGGCCACAAATCAGCTGACCTATGTATAAAAAAGAGTACAAGTCAAAGTAAAAGTTTTCGTAAAGACTATTATATGTTGTCAAATAATTAGATACTCCCTCCATCCTATAACATAAAAACGCTTTTGACACTACAGTAGCGTTAAAAACATTTTTATATTATGAGACGGAGGGAGTAGATAGCATCTGTAGCCGGGCTTGGTGAGTGGGAGTCCTCAAACCCGCGGGATGCACGGAGTCCCACCGAGAACGTAACTCTACTTACTATAAAATAAGCAAACATTAACTCCCCTAAACGCACCCCGCTTACTGTACACGGAAGAAAACACATCAATTGGAGGGTCAAGATAAGCCTACTCAATGGGATCTAACCGTGAATACACAAAAGTACCCCTCACGTTGTACGCTAAGCAATTTAGGTGGGCGGACGAAACTCTGCCGTCCTTCAGCCAACGCCAACAAAAAGAAAGAAAAAAACACACCGAAACAGCCACATCCGCTCCAAAATTAGCGGCGACCAATCCTCCTGTCGCTCTTCAGAGTTGCCCTCCACCGAAACGCCCGCGCCGAGGACGCCCGCACCGACGACGCCGGACGACGGCCGCACCGACGACGCCGACGACGCCCGCGACATCCACGACGAGGACCTCCTCGCCAACACAAGTGCATGCTTTCTCTTCAATCTTTCAGACGCTGTCGCCCACACTGCCGCGACTGTCTCCGGACTATGCATCGGCGGCGGCAAACTCCTCGGCAGGCTGATTTGCACGCATGTGAAGATGTTAACAATGACATCCGTTCATTGCTCCTGTTTCTGTTCTGCATAGTTCTGCATAAATAGTGAAACCATTGTACTGAAAACCAATCATAAAGTGCATATGTTATGAACCATATGCCGTGAGCATATGTTATGAAACCTAATCATAAAGTGCATGAGCAAGTGAAATCATACCACGGATCCTCAGCAGATCCCTATGGTACTGAAAATTTGATACCATTGACCTAACCTATGACTGAAACAAATCTTTGTAGTTTGCCACAATGTTCTGTCAAATTAATATGTACATATAAAATTCACACTGATTGTGACCTCTTGGTTCCGAACATTAATCTATATGAATATTATTACAAACTACATAGCTACATGTTTACCGCCAATGTCCCCTCAAAATCATATGACCATAAGAAAATACACCCTATGCATGAGGCCTCTTGATCGAAAGCGACAATCGCGATTGAATCTATTACAAAGATGTCCCCTCAAAATCATATGACCATAAGAAAATACACCCTATGCATGAGGCCTCTTGAAAGCGACAATTGCGATTGAATCTATTACAAAGTACAACATTACATTTCGAGGTTGTTGGTTCAATATTCTAAATGATGGTCTTGCACTCCATTAAATATAATGATCTCACATCTTTTTACAGGAGTTCGTATTCGTATGGGCCCTACCACTCCCAACAGGACCCCCACTCCCAGCAGGACGCCCACCCCCTTTCAGGATATAAGCAACAACCAAACATCATCTATTGATCATAACCCAGTCACTCAAGTTCGATACAGTATTACAACTGCTGAACTGTGTCATGATTTGCAGACCCAAAGGAACTAAAAAGGCAGAGGGATAGAGAGCGGTATGCAAAAAATAAAGATGAGATTAATAAGAGAAGGCGTGAAGCCTACAAAAGAAAAAAATACCACTGCGGAAATAGATGGCCTACATAAGGAACACCGGCACAGCTAGCTGTATCACAAGGTAATGATGATCAAATTTCATTATCTATGCCCCAATTGAATTGGCATGTAATTATTTTTTCTTCATCTGTTCAGACACTAATGAGACTAAGAATCGGAGGGAAAGGGAGCGTTATGCACAGAATAGAGAGGAAATATTAAAGAGACAACGCTAAACCCGTGAGCAAAATAGAAATATTACTGCTGCTTTCGATGGCAGTAACCTTGTGTCGCATATGCCAGCTACTGGATAAGAGGCTGTCACCCAACTGCAGAACATTACTGCTGCTTTCAATGCAGTAACATCGTGTCACATGTGCCAGCTACTGGACAAGAGACGGTCACCCAGCTGCAGAACATCACAGGCCGAGATGGTGCATTACCAACTTTAGGACCATACAATGGATTCATACAAACTGACAAGGAGAATATTTCTGACAATGATGGATCCGATTGGCTGCACAGAAATGATGCGTATCAGATGCAACGAAGTTCAAGAAGAATGACACTCACACAACTGGCAGGGGTTGACAACCCCCAACTCAATACAGTCGTCAATCTACGTACCCCAGGGGTAACTTTTCATGATCAGGGTTAGTTCATCGATTTAATTAAGTTGCTAAATTATCAATAGTGTTTGTTTCTCCTTTAATTTAGCACTCTGTTCTTCATTCGATTGAGACTAGCATTTGGTTCATATCTTCGGTTCATCCCTGGAACTTACTCACTGGGGTCAACCAATGTTATCAGGCAACGACCACGGCGAAGATGCGTATGGAATACTGGAGCCCGATGTCCAGACCATAATACTTGATGGTATGCAAAATGGCAGTTTAAGATTCCTCTACCCCGATAATATGTGTCATAAGCGTAATTTACGTGACCTTGTGCATCATAACTCTGTCCTATTCATGATTTACTAGACTGCTTGGGAGACCGGAACCTTGGAGAAACTAGTGATGTTGACCCTGATGAAGAAGCTAGGATGTTTGCTAGACCAGGTAGATTATTGCTATCATGAGTTATGAATACGACATAACATAGTTATATGGTTTGTGCACAAACTTTAAATAATGCAATTGTCCATTCTTTTCCAGATGTTGATTTTGAATCCTACCGAGTGGCACAGCATCATGGTGATGGAACTATCACTAATGAGCATCATGACAGAGTTTACATAAACCTGCCCAAAAATCACCATGTACTTAGAAAAGTTAGCGGCTGCTGCCACTGTGGAGCTTTGCGGTTCCAATACGAGGGGCCTGCATTTTGTTGCAAAAAGGGAAAAGTTGGTGTATTTACTACAGAGGTTGATGAAGAGTTGAAACATATTGAACAATGATGAATACATGGATATACATTGCTTTAATATGGCTGTGCGGATATTAGCGCGCCACGAAGTCCAGGTTCTCAGAGACATTCCATCTCACTATATGGATCTGAACTTTTGTGTAAGTTACTATAATCATGTATTACATTTTTTCCTCATTGCACTAATATTTTCTCATTCTTATTTTAGTCGATGTTCCACTATGCACGAGACTCAAGTCATCGTGAAAATGTGGAAATTGCTACATTGAAACGGTTGTTTCATAGCTGGCCTGACAGTAATGATTATCATATCTCACAATGTAATACAGTAAGATTTTAATTTTTCATCTCTAACAGTGCTTTGTTTGGTCTTAATTAATATTCCATTTATTTCTAAACTATCTCATCATTGCAGATTTTATTGTCTTGGTATATGTTTGGGCTATTTCTATTGTTTGTGTTGGATCAAAACAAAAAAGTTGTCTCAATTTTTGATCCGATACCAATACCTACTTTGGGGAATAATGTACTTAAAATTGTGGTCGACAACCTAAACCTTGCGCTTGAAGTTGCAAACCCTGCATTCAAGGATGATATCTCTAAATGGGAATGCATAGTTCCTGTTGCTCCAACAAATTCACATTGGTATGAATCTTTTAAACGCATTACAATATTAATTGATTCATTCGACTCACATTATGTGTTTATTTCATACATGCAGTGCCCTGTCCGGTTATTTGGTTTTTAATTACATGCACTCATTGTGCGATGGAAAACTATATTTTCCCATATCCAACGTAAGTATTGACACTATGCTTATTTGTATACACATTGCACATGCAACTTGTTACAACAATGTTGTATAATGCATATGTAGGATGGTTTTCAACTGAGGAAGCAATTTTTGGTGCATCTTTTAAAGTATGAAGAGAAAGAAGCTCAAAACAATATCCCATACATTGAACGAAGCATCATTGATCGCATCTATAGATGGACCTTCATTGCTTCAAAAGGTGGACCTTCAAGACATGCTTAGTTGCGGTTTTTAAAATATATTTTTGTAACAGTTATAATACAATTACTATGTGACAGTGAATTTTATGCGAAAACATGTTTCTGGATCATGTGTTACACATGCGCTCATATCGTTATGCATAAGACACATTTAAATGGCTTGGTAAAAGAACTCACTAAAATAAAAATTAGCACGTGTTGGATCAGAAATATGTCACATTTTTTGAAAATACAATTTGAAAGACAAAACAACATTTCGGATCAATCTAATTTTTTTGTAAAATAACATATAAACTTGTTTTGTTGATGCAGCGGTGAGGAGATGTGTTGATATCCTTTGCGTCCAAGAAACCAAATGGAGAGGACAGAAGGCGAAGGAGGTGGAGGATACCGGCTTCAAGCTGTGGTACACGGGGACGGCTGCAAATAGAAATGGTGTAGGCATCTTGATCAACAAGAGACTCAAGCATAGAGTGTTGGAAATATGCCCTAGAGGCAATAATAAATTGATTATTATTATATTTCCTTGTTCATGATAATCGTTTATTATCCATGCTATAATTGTATTGATAGGAAACTCAGATACATGTGTGGATACATAGACAACACCATGTCCCTAGTAAGCCTCTATTTGACTAGCTCGTTGATCAATAGATGGTTACGGTTTCCTGACCATGGACATTGGATGTCGTTGATAACGGGATCACATCATTAGGAGAATGATGTGATGGACAAGACCCAATCCTAAGCCTAGCACCAGATCGCGTAGTTCGTATGCTAAAGCTTTTCTAATGTCAAGTATCATTTCCTTAGACCATGAGATTGTGCAACTCCCGGATACCGTAGGAGTGCTTTGGGTGTGCCAAACGTCACAACGTAACTGGGTGGCTATAAAGGTACATTACAGGTATCTCCGAAAGTGTCTGTTGGGTTGGCACGAATCGAGATTAGGATTTGTCACTCCGTGTGAACGGAGAGGTATCTCTGGGCCCACTCGGTAGGACATCATCATAATGTGCACAATGTGATCAAGGAGTTGATCACGGGATGATGTGTTGCGGAACGAGTAAAGAGACTTGCCGGTAACGAGATTGAACAAGGTATCGTGATACCGACGATCGAATCTCGGGCAAGTATCGTACCGATAGACAAAGGGAATTGTATACGGGATTGATTAAGTCCTTGACATCGTGGTTCATCCAATGAGATCATCGTGGAACATGTGGGAGCCAACATGGGTATCCAGATCCCGCTGTTGGTTATTGACCGGAGAACGTCTCGGTCATGTCTGCATGTCTCCCGAACCCGTAGGGTCTACACACTTAAGGTTCAATGACGCTAGGGTTATAAAGGAAGTTTGTATGTGGTTACCGAATGTTGTTCGGAGTCCCGGATGAGATCCCGGACGTCACGAGGAGTTCCGGAATGGTCCGGAGGTAAAGATTTATATATGGGAAGTCCTGTTTTGGTCACCGGAAAAGTTTCGAGGTTTATCGGTAACGTACCGGGACCACCGGGAGGGTCCCGGGGGTCCACCAAGTGGGGCCACCTGCCCCGGGGGGGGCACATGGGCTGTAGGGAGTGCTCCTTGGCCTACATGGGCCAAGGGCACCAGCCCCACTAAGGCCCATGCGCCTAGAAGGGGAGAGGGGGCAAACCCTAAGGGCATATGGGCCCTAAGGCCCATACACCCTGCGCCTCCCTCTCCTCCCCCCTCTTGGCTGCCACCCCTTGGCCATCTAGGGCTGCCGCGCCCCCTAGGGGTGGGAACCCTAGAGGGGGCGCAGCCCCTCCCCTTCCCCTATATATATGAGGCCTAAGGGGCTGCCCATAACACACGTGATTTGATCTCTCGTTGGTGCAGCCCTGCATCTCTCTCTCCCTCCTCTTCCGTGGTGCTTGGCGAAGCCCTGCAGGATTGCCACGCTCCTCCATCACCACCACTCCATTGTGCTGTTGCTGGATGGAGTCTTCCTCAACCTCTCCCTCTCTCCTTGCTGGATCAAGGCGTGGGAGACGTCACCGGGTTGTACGTGTGTTGAACACGGAGGTGCCGTGCATTCGGCACTTGGTCATCGGTGATTTGAATCACGACGAGTACGACTCCATCAACCCCGTTCACTTGAACGCTTCCGCTTAGAGATCTACAAGGGTATGTAGATGCACTCTCCTCCCCCTCGTTGCTAGTCTCTCCATAGATAGATCTTGGTGACATGTAGGAAAATTTTGAATTTCTGCTACGTTCCCCTACAGTGGCATCATGAGCTAGGTCTATTGCATAGATTCTATGCACGAGTAGAACACAAAGTAGTTGTGGGCGTTGATTTTGTTCAATATGCTTGCCGTTACTAGTCTTATCTTGATTCGGCGGCATTGTGGGATGAAGCGGCCCGGACCGACCTTACACGTACTCTTACGTGAGACTGGTTCCACCGACTGACATGCACTAGTTGCATAAGGTGGCTAGCGGGTGTCTGTCTCTCCCACTTTAGTCGGATCGGATTCAATGAACAGGGTCCTTATGAAGGGTAAATAGCAATTGGCATATCACGTTGTGGTCTTTGCGTAGGTAAGAAACGTTCTTGCTAGAAACCCATAAGCAGCCACGTAAAACATGCAAACAACAATTAGAGGACGTCTAACTTGTTTTTGCAGGGTATGCTATGTGATGTGATATGGCCAAAGGATGTGATGAATGATATATGTGATGTATGAGATTGATCATGTTCTTGTAATAGGAATCACGACTTGCATGTCGATGAGTATGACAACCGGCAGGAGCCATAGGAGTTGTCTTTATTTATTTATGACCTGCGTGTCAACATAAACGTCATGTAATTACTTTACTTTATTGCTAACCATTAGCTGTAGTAGTAGAAGTAATAGATGACGTGACAACTTCAAGAAGACACGATGATGGAGATCATGATGATGGAGATCATGGTGTCATGCCGGTGACGATGATGATCATGGAGCCCCGAAGATGGAGATCAAAAGGAGCAAAGTGATATTGGCCATATCATGTCACTATTTGATTGCATGTGATGTTTATCATGTTTATACATCTTATTTGCTTAGAACGACGGTAGTAAATAAGATGATCCCTCATAAAAATTTCAAGAAGTGTTCTCCCCTAACTGTGCACCGTTGCTCAAGTTCGTCATTTCGAAGCACCACGTGATGATCGGGTGTGATAGATCCTTACGTTCACATACAACGGGTGTAAGACAGTTTTACACATGCAAAACACTTAGGGTTAACTTGACGAGCCTAGCATGTGTATAGACATGGCCTCGGAACACAGAAGACCGAAAGGTCGAGCATGAGTCGTATGGTAGATACGATCAACATGAAGATGTTCACCGATGTTGACTAGTCCGTCTCACATGATGATCGGACACGGCCTAGTTAACTCGGATCATGTAATCACTTAGATGACTAGAGGGATGTCTATCTGAGTGGGAGTTCATAAGATGAACTTGTTTATCCTGAACATAGTCAAAAAGGATTTTGCAAATTATGTCGTAGCTCGCGCTTTAGTTCTACTGTTTAGATATGTTCCTAGAGAAAATTAGTTGAAAGTTGATAGTAGCTACTATGCGGACTAGGTCCGTAAAACTGAGGATTGTCCTCATTACTTCATAAAAGGCTTATGTCCTTAATGCACCGCTCAGTGTGCTGAACCTCGAACATTGTCTGTGGGTGTTGCGAACATCTGACATACACGTTTTGATAACTACGTGATAGTTCAGTTAAACGGTTTAGGATTAAGGCACCGAAGACATTTTTGAAATGTCGCGAAACATATGAGATGTTTTGAGGGATGAAATTGGGATTTCAGGCTCGTGCCCACGTCAAGAGGTATAAGACCTCCGACGATTTTCTTAGCCTACAAACTAAGGGAGAAAAGCTCAATTGTTGAGCTTATGCTCAGATTGTCTGAGTACAACAATCATTTGAATTGAGTGGGAGTTGATCTTCCAGATGAGACAGTGATGGTTCTCCGAAGTCATTACCACCAAGCTGCTAGAGCTTCGTGATGAACTATAACATATCGAGGACATATATGATGATCCTTAAAATATTTGCGATGTTTGACACCACAAAAGTAGAAATCAAGAAGGAGCATCAATTGTTGATGGTTGGTGAAACCACTAGTTTCAAGAAGGGCAAGGGCAAGAAGGGATACTTCATGAAACGGCAATTCAGCTGCTGCTCTAGTGAAGAAACCCAAGGTTGAACCCAAACCCGAGACTAAGTGCTTTTGTAATAAGGGGAACAACCACTGGAGCAGAATTACCCTAGATACTTGGTAGATTAGAAGGCTGGCAAGGTCGATAGAAGTATATTGGATATACATTATGCTAATGTGTACTTTGCTAGTACTCCTAGTAGCACCAAGGTATTAGATACCGGTTCGGTTGCTAAGTGTTAGTAACTCGAAATAAAAGCTACGGAATAAACGGAGACTAGCTAAAGGTGAGATGACGATATGTGTTGGAAGTGTTTCCAATGTTGATATGATCAAGCATCGCACGCTCCCTCTACCATCGAGATTGGTGTTTGCATTGAGCATAGACATGATTGGATTATGTCTATCGCAATACGGTTATTCATTTAAGGAGAATAATGGTTACTCTGTTTATTTGAATCATGCCTTCAATGGTCTTACACCTAAAATGAATGGTTTATTGAATCTCGATCGTAGTGATACACATGTTCATGCCAAAAGATAGTAATGATAGTACCACCTACTTGTGGCACTGCCACATAAGTCATATCGGTATAAAACGCATGAGGAAGCTCCATGTTGATGGATCTTTGGACTCACTCATTTTTGAAAAGTTTGAGACATGCGAACCATGTCTATTGGGGTATATGCATGAAGAAACTCCATGCAAATGGACCGTTTTGTACTCACTTGATTTTGAATCACTTGAGACATGCAAATCATACCACATGGGCAAGATGACTAAAAGCCTCGGTTTCAGTAAAATGGAACTAGAAGGCAACTTGTTGGAAGTAATACATTTTGATGTGTGCAGTCCAATGAGTGCTGAGGCATGTAGTGGATATCGTTATGTTCTTACTTCACAGATGATTTGAGTAGATGTTGAGTATATTTACTTGATGAATCACGAGTCTGAATTATTGAAAGGTTCAAGTAATTTCAGGGTGAAGTTGAAAGATCATCGTGACAAGAGGATAAAATATCTATGATATGATCATAGAGATGAATATCTGAATTACGAGTTTGGCACAAAATTAAGACATTGTGGAAATTGTTTCACAACTAATACAGCCTGGAACACCATAGTGTGATGGTGTGTCCGAACATCATAACTGCACCCTATTGGATATGATGCATACCATGATGTCTCTTATCGAATTACCACAATAGTTTATGGGTTAGGCATTAGAGACAACCACATTTACTTTAAATAGGGCACCACGTAATTCCGTTGAGACGACACCGTATGAACTATGGTTTAGAGAAACCTAAGCTGTCATTTCTTAAAAAGTTTGGGGCTGCGACGCTTATGTGAAAAGTTTCAGGCTGATAAGCTCGAACCCAAAGCGGATAAATGCATCTTCATTTGACACCCAAAATAGTTGGGTATACCTCCTGTCTCAGATTCGAATTGTTTCTAGAATCGAGTCCTTTCTCGAGGAAAAGTTTCTCTCGAAAGAATTGAGTGGGAGGATGGTGGAGACTTGATGAGGTTATTGAACCGTCTCTTCAACTAGTGTGTGGCAGGGCACAGGAAGTTGTTCCTGTGGCACCTACACCAATTGAAGTGGAAGCTTATGATAGTGATCATGAAACTTCAGATCAAGTCACTAACAAACCTCGTAGGATGACAAGGATGCGTACTACTTTAGAGTGGTACGTAATCCTGTCTTGGAAGTCATTGCAAGACAACAATGAACCTATGAGCTATGGAGAAGCGATGGTGGGCCTGGATTCCGATAAATGGCTCGAGGCCATAAAATCCGAGAGAGGATCCATATATGAAAGCAAAGTGTAGACTTTGGAAGAACTACTTGATGGTCGTAAGGCTGTTAGGTAAATATGGATTTTAAAAGGAAGACGGACAATGATGGTAATCACCATTAAGAAAGCTCGACTTGTCGTTAAGATGGTCTCCGACAAGTTCAAGGAGTTGACTATGATGAGACTTTCTCACTCGTAGCGATGCTGAGAGTCTGTTGGAATTATATTAGCGATTACTACATTATTTATGAAATCTTGCAGATAGGGTGTCAAAACATTGTTTCCTCGATGATCTTCTTGAGGAAAGGTTGTATGTGATACAACCAGAAGGTTTTGTCAATCCTGAAATATGCTAATAAGTATGCAAAGCTCCAACAATCCTTCTAAGGACTGGAGTAAGCATCTCGGAGTTGGAATGTATGCTTTGATGAGATGATCAAAGATTTTGGTGTATACAAAGTTTATGAGAAACTTGTATTTCCAAAGAAGTGAGTGGGAGCACTATAGAATTTCTGATGAGTATATGTTGTTGACATATTGATGATCAGAAATGACGTAGAATTTCTGGAAAGCATATAGGGTTATTTGGAAAGTGTTTTTCAATGGAAAGCCTGGATTAAGCTACTTGAACATTGAGCATCAAGATCTATAAGGATAGATCAAAACGCTTAATGGTACTTTCAAATGAGCACATACCTTGACATGATCTTGAAGGTGTTCAAGATGGATCAGTCAAAGAAGGAGTTCTTGCCTGAGTTGTAAGGTATGAAGTTAAGACTTAAAGCTCGACCACGGCAGAATAGAGAGAAAGGATGAAGGTCGCCCCTATGCTTAAGACATAGGCTCTACAGTATGCTATGCTGTGTACCGCACCTGAAGTGTGCCTTGCCATGAGTCAGTCAAGGGGTACAAGAGTGATCCAAGAATGGATCACAGGACAGCGGTCAAAGTTATCCTTAGTAACTAGTGGACTAAGGAATTTTCTCGATTATGGAGGTGGTAAAGAGTTCGTCGTAAAGGGTTACATCGATGCAAGCTTTAACACCTATCCGGATAGCTCTGAGTAGAGATACCGGATACGTATAATAGAGCAACAATTTAGAATAGCTCCAAGTAGAACAGTTATTTGGAATAGCTCCAAATAGAACGTGGTAGCTACATCTAGGAGATGACATAGAGATTTGTAAAGCACACACGGATCTGAAAGGTTCAGACCCGTTGACTAAAACCTCTCTCACAAGCAACATGATCAAACCTAGAACTCATTGAGTGTTAATCACATAGTGATGTGAACTAGACTACTGACTCTAGTAAACTCTTGGGTGTTAGTCACATGGCGATGTGACCTTGAGTGTTAATCACATGGCGATGTGAACTAGATTATTGACTCTAGTGCAAGTGGGAGACTGTTGGAAATATGCCCTAGAGGCAATAATAAATTGATTATTATTATATTTCCTTGTTCATGATAATCGTTTATTATCCATGCTATAATTGTATTGATAGGAAACTCAGATACATGTGTGGATACATAGACAACACCATGTCCCTAGTAAGCCTCTAGTTGACTAGCTCGTTGATCAATAGATGGTTACGGTTTCCTGACCATGGACATTGGATGTCGTTGATAACGGGATCACATCATTAGGAGAATGATGTGATGGACAAGACCCAATCCTAAGCCTAGCACCAAGATCGTGTAGTTCGTATGCTAAAGCTTTTCTAATGTCAAGTATCTTTTCCTTAGACCATGAGATTGTGCAACTCCCGGATACCGTAGGAGTGCTTTGGGTGTGCCAAACGTCACAACGTAACTGGGTGGCTATAAAGGTACATTACAGGTATCTCCGAAAGTGTCTGTTGGGTTGGCACGAATCGAGACTGGGATTTGTCACTCCGTGTGAACGGAGAGGTATCTCTGGGCCCACTCGGTAGGACATCATCATAATGTGCACAATGTGATCAAGGAGTTGATCACGGGATGATGTGTTACGGAACGAGTAAAGAGACTTGCCGGTAACGAGATTGAACAAGGTATCGTGATACCGACGATCGAATCTCGGGCAAGTATCGTACCGATAGACAAAGGGAATTGTATACGGGATTGATTAAGTCCTTGACATCGTGGTTCATCCGATGAGATCATCATGGAACATGTGGGAGCCAACATGGGTATCCAGATCCCGCTGTTGGTTATTGACCGGAGAACGTCTCGGTCATGTCTGCATGTCTCCCGAACCCGTAGGGTCTACACACTTAAGGTTCGATGACGCTAGGGTTATAAAGGAAGTTTGTATGTGGTTACCGAATGTTGTTCGGAGTCCCGGATGAGATCTCGGACGTCACGAGGAGTTCCGGAATGGTCCGGAGGTAAAGATTTATATATGGGAAGTCCTGTTTTGGTCACCGGAAAAGTTTCGGGGTTTATCGGTAACGTACCGGGACCACCGGGAGGGTCCCGGGGGTCCACCAAGTGGGGCCACCTGCCCCGGGGGGGCCACATGGGCTGTAGGGAGTGCTCCTTGGCCTACATGGGCCAAGGGCACCAGCCCCACTAAGGCCCATGCGCCTAGAAGGGGAGAGGGGGCAAACCCTAAGGGCATATGGGCCCTAAGGCCCATACACCCTGCGCCTCCCTCTCCTCCTCCCTCTTGGCCGCCACCCCTTAGCCATCTAGGGCTGCCTCCCCCCTAGGGGTGGGAACCCTAGAGGGGGCGCAACCCCTCCCCTTCCCCTATATATATGAGGCCTAAGGGGCTGCCCATAACACACGTGATTCGATCTCTCGTTGGTGCAGCCCTGCATCTCTCTCTCCCTCCTCTTTCGTGGTGCTTGGTGAAGCCCTGCAGGACTGCCACGCTCCTCCATCACCACCACGCCATTGTGCTGCTGCTGGATGGATTCTTCCTCAACCTCTCCCTCTCTCCTTGCTGGATCAAGGCGTGGGAGACGTCACCGGGCTGTACGTGTGTTGAACGCGGAGGTGCCGTGCGTTCGGCACTTGGTCATCGGTGATTTGAATCACGATGAGTACGACTCCATCAACCCCGTTCACTTGAACGCTTCCGCTTAGCGATCTACAAGGGTATGTAGATGCACTCTCCTCCCCCTCGTTGCTAGTCTCTCCATAGATAGATCTTGGTGACACGTAGGAAAATTTTGAATTTCTGCTACGTTCCCCTACATGGAGTGGTAGACGTCAAGAGACATGGGGACCGGATTATCTTGGTCAAGCTGGTAGTTGAGGACTTGGTTCTCAATGTTATCAGGGCGTATGCCCCGCAAGTAGGCCACAATGAGAACACCAAGAGGGAGTTCTGGGAAGGCCTGGAAGACATGGTTAGGAGTGTACCGATTGGTGAGAAGCTCTTCATAGGAGGAGACCTCAATGGCCACGTGGGTACATCTAACACAGGTTTTGAAGCGGCGCATGGGGGCTTTGGCCATGGCATCAGTAATCAAGAAGGAGAAGATGTCTTAAGCTTTGCTCTAGCCTACAACATGATTGTAGCTAACACCCTCTTTAGAAAGAGAGGATCACATCTGGTGACTTTTAGTAGTGGCCAACACTCTAGCCAGATTGATTTCATCCTCTCGAGAAGAGAAGATAGGCGTGCATGCCTAGACTGTAAGGTGATACCTGGAGAGAGTGTTGTACCCCAGCATAAGCTGGTGGTTGCTGACTTCCGCTTTCGGATTCATGTCCAGTGGGATAAGCGTGCCAAAGTCGCTAGAACGAAGTGGTGGAAGCTCAAGGGGGAGGTAGCTCAGGTGTTCAAGGAGAGGGTCATTAAGGAGGGCCCTTGGGAGGAAGGAGGGGATGCGGACAATGTGTGGATGAAGATGGCGACTTGCATTCGTAAGGTGGCCTCGGAGGAGTTTGGAGTGTCCAGGGGAAGGAGAAGCGAAGATAAGGATACCTGGTGGTGGAATGATGACGTCCAGAAGGCGATTAAAGAGAAGAAAGTTTGCTTCAGACACCTATACCTGGATAGGAGTGCAGACAACATAGAGAAGTACAAGATGGTGAAGAAGGCCGCAAAGCGAGCTGTTGGTGAAGCAAGGGGTCGGGCATATGAGGACCTCTACCAATGATTAGGCACGAAGGAAGGTGAAAGGGACATCTATAAGATGGCCAAGATCCGAGAGAGGAAGACGAGGGACATTGGCCAAGTCAAATGCATCAAGGACGGAGCAGGCCAACTCTTGGTGAAGGACGAGGAGATTAAGCATAGATGGCGGGAGTACTTCGACAAGCTGTTCAATGGGGAGAATGAGAGTTCTACCATTGAACTAGACGACTCCTTTGATGAGACCAGCATGCGTTTTGTGCGGCGAATCTAGGAGTCTGAGGTGAAGGAGGCTTTAAAAAGGATGAAAGGAGGCAAGGCGATGGGCCCTGATTGTATCCCCATTGAGGTGTGGAAAGGTCTCGGGGACATAGCAATAGTATGGCTAACCAAGCTTTTCAACCTCATTTTTTCGGGCAAACAAGAGGCCAGAAGAATGGAGACGGAGTATATTAGTACCAATCTTCAAGAACAAGGGGGATGTTCAGAGTTGTACTAATTACCGTGGAATTAAGCTGATGAGCCATACAATGAAGCTATGGGAGGGAGTCATTGAGCACCGCTTAAGAAGAATGACAAGCGTGACCAAAAATCAGTTTGGTTTCATGTCTGGGAGGTCGACCATGGAAGCCATTTTCTTGGTACGACAACTTATGGAGAGATATAGGGAGCAAAAGAAGGACTTGCATATGGTGTTCATTGACTTGGAGAAGGCCTATGATAAGATACCGCAGAATGTCATGTGGTGGGCCTTGGAGAAACACAAAGTCCCAGCAAAGTACATTACCCTCGTCAAGGACATGTACGATAATGTTGTGACAAGTGTTCGAACAAGTGATGTCGACACCGATGACTTCCCGATTAAGATAGGACTGCATCAGGGGTCAGCTTTGAGCCCTTATCTTTTTGCATTGGTGATGGATGAGGTCACAAGGGATATACAAGGAGATATCCCATGATGTATGCTCTTTGCGGATGATGTGGTGCTAGTTGACGATAGTCGGACGGGGGTAAATAGGAAGTTAGAGTTATGGAGACAAACCTTGGAATCGAAAGGGTTTAGGCTTAGTAGAACTAAAACCGAGTACATGATGTGCGGTTTCAGTACTACTAGGTGTGAGGAGGAGGAGGTTAGCCTTGATGGCCAGGTGGTACCTCGGAAGGACACCTTTCGGTATTTGGGGTCAATGTTGCAGGAGGATGGGGGTATTGATGAAGATGTGAACCATCGAATCAAAGCTGGATGGATGAAGTGGCGCCAAGCTTCTGGCATTCTCTGTGACAAGAGAGTGCCACAAAAGCTAAAAGGCAAGTTCTACAGGACGGCGGTTCGACCCGCAATGTTGTATGGCGCGGAGTGTTGGCCGACTAAAAGGCGACATGTTCAACAGTTAGGTGTGGCGGAGATGCGTATGTTGAGATGGATGTGTGGCCACATGAGAAAGGATCGAGTCTGGAATGATGATATACGAGATAGAGTTGGGGTAGCACCAATTGAGGAGAAGCTTGTCCAACACCGTCTGAGATGGTTTGGGCATATTCAGCGCAGGCCTCCAGAAGCTCCAGTGCATAGCGGACGGCTAAAGCGTGCGGAGAATGTCAAGAGAGGGCGGGGTAGACCGAATTTGACATGGGAGGAGTCCGTTAAGAGAGACCTGAAGGATTGGAGTATCACCAAAGAGCTAGCTATGGACAGGGGTGCGTGGAAGCTTGCTATCCATGTGCCAGAGCCATGAGTTGGTTGCGAGATCTTATGGGTTTCACCTCTAGCCTACCCCAACTTGTTTGGGACTAAAGGCTTTGTTGTTGTTGTAACATATAAACTTGTTTTATTTGAGACGTGCGTTGCACGTGCATGCTTACTATTTATTTAAAACTGGAAACAAAACATGGAACCTGATCCATTCTAAACACTAAAGAAGTTGCACTTCCTGATTCCAGAGTGTAAAATGGTGCATTTGAATGTCTGCTTGTCTGCTTGTTGGAACTATGTAGTTATGCGATATCCTTCTTTCATGTAGATATCCTATTAGGTGAGAGCATCAATGAGGTTTTTTTTTGCAAAAAAGAGCATCAATGAGGTTTTGTTGATCTATCATGAGCTGGTTTAGAATAAATGTTTTTGAAGTATATATGCTTGTGGTAAGACGTGTAAGAAATATTTAGAGTTGCTGATGAAGGTAAACTGGAACTTTGATTTAGTAAACAAATATGCCCGACCATCACATCAAGGAAACGTTCCATAGGCAACCCCAAGGATTTCCCAAACTATAAAAATAAAGTGCAATGCAACTCACAATCAAAACATACCCGTCCATTCAGACTTGTAGCTCCCATTCCCTTTCGGCACCTTCTTCTTCTCCTTCATGAAACTGAACCATTAAGGATCGCATCGTTAACACAGCCACCAACTAAGCGGATTAAAGGAAATACTCTTTTTCGACTGGTAGTAGAATAGCCGCCGGGATTGCGAGTTTGCGAGCAGGGACCTCTAGTCTTGGACCTTCCCGTCCGTATTTATTGGCCAATGAAGCCCGTCTCCCCAGACCAGAAGTCAGGCAGCAACCCATGAGACACAAGCCAGCGCCCTCACCGCCGGGCGGCGGCGGCGAAGGCAGCACCGCGCGGAACACCCCATGGCCCCCAACACAGGTGCAGCCGTCAAGGCGCCCATCCACGGCCGCGCTGACGAGCTCTTCGCCAACAGAGGTGCATCCTCTTCAATATAAAACTGATCTCAAGTTCGTAAGGCGATTACACCACCGCTACCACCAAGGCTGTCCTGCAGCATCACCGCACTGCTCGCATGCTGACTTCAACGCCGACGAACTACTCTGCAGATGCAGGCTCATTTGCCAACTTGTTCACAGTGTGATCCATCGATCGCTTTCATTGATCACGTTGTCTTTCTGCATATTATAATAACAAAAACATGTTAGCATTCTATAATTTATGAAACAACAAAGTACTGTAATTCACAGGAAAAATCTATGAAGTGTAACAAGGTGACTCTTATGGCATGAGCATATGCTAACATGGTCCCTATTGTGCGTACCTGACCTAAACCTGAAGTCGTGCCATGAAGCCTTGGCAAATGAGCATTGTACTGACCTCACCTAAAAGCCCTCCCAATTTGCATATGGATATTCCTATGCTTAGTTGCAAGTAATATGAACACAAGCAAAGACACACCCAGAAAGAGACCTAGATGAATTGTATTACCAACTACTACATCTTATTGCATTAATCCTTCAGGTATAGTTGGCCCCGACCAGGGTTAAAGGATGCGCATGGCCCCGACCACTCCCAACAGGACGCGCACCCCGTTCCAGGATATAACGGGGCACACGCACAGCTGGCTGTATCACAAGGTAATGATGATCAACTTCATGATATATGGCCCAGTTGTATTGCTATATAATGATCTGTGATCTGTTCTTCAAACATACAGACCGTAATGAGATTAAGAATATACCATAGAGTATTCAAAAAAGAAGATATGGCATGTAGATACTAGAATGAATCATGTAACAAACTAACATGCTGGATAACCACAGTGGGCTAGAATACATGTTCCAACATACATCAAACCAATTGTTGGGAACTCCCGAGAATACCTCTTCCAACTTCTGCCGTGGGGTGAAAAAAATTGATTCCACTAAAAACATAGAAACAACCATCAACATTTCTTCCAAGTAAATTTTGCATGCTAAACATAAGCTGCAAGACTGCTATCACTCAGGCTCAAGGAAGGATGGCGACTCCCTGGGCGTCTCCCCGGGCGACGTCCCAGGCGACGGTGGAGGCCATCACCGCGGCGCGTCGCCCCGCACCCCGGGTAGGCGTCGGCGGCCGTTTCTGGGCTCTTCTAGACTCGGACGACGAGGAGGCCGACGGCGATGGAGCGGATCCGGGGGATTCACCGGCGTCGCCTACTCCATCGGATTTGATTTTGGATTTATTTCACGCAGGTTACGGCGAGGATGATGTAGCCACAACCGTAGACTCGGAAGTGCCGGTGGAGGATCCGGCGCGGATCGGGCTACATCCGGACGAGAGGAAGGAGATGGTGCGCCGTGTCGTTCACCGGAGAACGGCGGCGACGGCAGTCAGGCCCTGGAAGGGCCCTATACCTAAGGTAAGTCTTCCAAATTTGACTGTTTTTTATCTGATTCGACCGGATTCTTGGACTACGGTTACTAGAAGAAAGATTCCTCGCCGGACTCGGGCTCGATCGGCGCCGGAGGTGACCGCGGCAGTGCAGCCGGCGGTCATGGCGTCCCAGATCGGTGCGTTCCGCCAGGAGCGTTTGAATTCGCTCCTGGGCCGCGAGGGGGGGGGTTTCGGTTGTTGGGCCGCGGGGTGTTGCTGGGCTGGGATCGGCTGGGTATGAGGCCCAGTCAGATCGGGCCTTGGAGTACGTACAGGGCATCGAGGCATGCATCCAGAAACATACGTCGCTCCAGCAACATCCGCCGCGACCTAGGGTTCCTGGCTCCAAGCCGTCGCGCCGATCTTTGCTGCCGAGGGACGGCTGGGCTCGTCGTATTCCGCCGCTCGGGACCATGGCCGGGCGCAGTGGGCAGCCGGTGCTCCCTAAGGCCTCTTCTGGCGGGGGGGGGGGGGGGGGCTGGCCGTGGTGGGAGTGCGCCGCCGCCTGCTGCTGCCGGTGGCCGGGCCGCACTACCCCGGCCTGTGCATGGCTCTGGTCGTGGGGGGGGGTGCTGCTGCCCGTGCCGGTGGGTCGGGGCACCGGAGCTCCTGCAGGTGCGGCTGCAGCCACGATGGGTCGTGGACTTGGCGCTCAGCCCAGGGTGAGGCCACCAATTCCGACCTCGATGGCCGCCGCGAGACGTGGTGCGCCTCCGCCGAGGCCTCCGTCTACTTCGGCCGTGGGGCGTGGAGCTGCACCGCCAAGGCCGCCGGTGCATGATGGTCCTAGACCGGTTGGCCATGATGGGGTTCGGCTAGGGGTTCAGGCAACCCATGCCGGTGTGCAGCCTCGTGCAGCGCCACCGCCTCATCACATCACGAGGCCGAAGCATCATCGATCGGGTCCGACGCAGATGAGACATGACAACGTGACTGCCGAGTCATCGGATCCGCCCCGAGGACAGTGGGGAGATGATGGTTATGATGTGTATGGAAAAGGCCAAAACCGAGGGTCGTCATCTACGGGAGGTGGACGCGGATACGCCTGGCAAAGTGATGGTTTGGATGAGAGACCTTTCCTTGGTCCGGCGGGTAGCTTCGTTGAAGGGACTTCGGGCCCGAACAACCGGCAGAGAGGTGGTTTCCGTGGCCATCGTGGTGGCCATGGTGGTGGACGGGGTGGTGGTCGTGGTCGGTTTCGCAAGCCGCCCCCAACACCGGTCGTGGTTGACCAGGCCTCTTCGGATATGGCTATTGATCATGTGCAGTCGACTGTGTTGCCTAGCCAGCCGATGGAGGTGGTGACGACTTTGGACAATGTGGAGGTCCCTATTACTGGTGGAGATGCCGAGGTAGGGGACATGGCTGAGTCTGAGAGGGCATCTAAATGGGCTCGTAAGAAAGAAAAGATGTTATGCTATCGATGTGGTGAGAAAGGCCACTTTATTGCAGAATGTGTAGCGGAACTATGTAGCTTGTGTGGCAAGAATGCTCATGTTATGGGGGACTGCCCGGTTATGCGTGATCAGGCTCCTGTGCTCACGATGTATGGAGTATATTGTGCAAACTCACTTTCTTTGAGTCCCCAGTGGCGAGGGATATTACAGTTGTGGCTCAGAGTATGACTACTGGCATTGTGAAAGCCACCCGAGAGGTGGTGTCTGAGGCTCAAATTGTGCGGAG
Organism: Triticum aestivum; assembly: GCF_018294505.1. Taxonomy (NCBI): domain Eukaryota; kingdom Viridiplantae; phylum Streptophyta; class Magnoliopsida; order Poales; family Poaceae; genus Triticum; species Triticum aestivum. Next base: position 587,430,909 of record NC_057803.1, on the reverse strand, counting down.
ACTTCAGGAACTGGTTCCCGGTGACTTTTAGTGGGAGCTTGTTCGGATCGAGGACAATGTCTTTAGGGTTGATTTCCCAATGGTGGACGACTTACAGAAGCTGCTGAGTTTCGGGTTATGCGGGCTGCCTGGTACTAAGTGTATCCTGGAGTTCCACGAGTGGAAAAAGGAGGAGCCTAAGGGCAAACCGCTCACACAGGTGTGGATGCGGTTTTCAGGGGCCCCATCTGAGGCTTTAACCGATGCTCGAGTTGTGGCGAGTTTGGGTATGTTGGTGGGTAAGACTAAGGAAGTGGACATGGCTTTTACCCGCGCACATGGGGTGGCCCGGATCTTAGTGGGCGTTCTGGACATTGATTTTATCCCGAACATGGTTAACTGGTTTTATCGGGGAGAGGTGTTTCCTCTCGAGATAGAGTTTGAGGATGTCGAGTTGTTTGCCGATGTGGGTTCTGGGGCTGATATGGACATGCATGAGGGGGATGGTGATGCCGGTGCTCGTGAGGACCCGACTGAGGAGGCATGATGAGAGAGGGCCAATGGGACTAGTACGGCTGCTCAGTTACCCGGTGATGGTTCTGGAGTCGAACCTGCATCGGCCCCGACGGTACCGATGAGTACATTGCGTTTTGGGTCCTTCGAGCCATCTTTGGCGCCTCCTAGGCTTTGGAGTGACAGGGTTGAGTCTGTTGATTGCTTTGAGTGTATGCTTCCTCCTTTGGAGTTTGATGTGGTGGCTAGTCCTGGGATGGTTATGGAGGTGGAGCCTTAGGTGGGTTTGCTTCCTACTACTTTGGCTTCGACTAGGGATATTACGATAGGCTCGGAGGTGCTCTCTGGGGAGGGGAGTCTAGGGCAGGTGGCCCCGTCTTCTCCTTCTCGTGGTCTGCTGCAGGTCACACCGGTGAGGCCGGCGTTGGTCGGCCGTGGGGGAGGTAGCCTAGCCTCCTCTCCCACTGCGACGCCGGGACCGGTCGACTTGGCCAGTGCCGGGGTAGCGAGCCCGAGGCAGGAGGCCTCGACTCCTACTTCTCCGGTTGGAGCGGTGGTTCTCGTGCCGGCGGCTGCGCTGGGGGTAGAGCTGGGGTAGGTGGCCGTGGCTCTCCCCTCCTCCCCAGTAGTCGGGCGGACTGCTTCTCCTACGAGTTCCTCGTCTGCGGTCAGGAGGACCGCACTGTCGACGACTTCCACGCTTCGCTCTGAGCCGATGGGCGGGGCAGGAGGAGGGACTGGGCAGGTGGCCCCAGTCGTCCCGTCTCTTGTCCTACCCGCCGGGCACTTGTCCGAGGGCATTGGGAGCCCGCGGCCTCCTCATTCGTGAGAGGAGGTTATTGCCTTTGGCGGGGTCTCAGACCCGGTCTTGACGGGGAGACGGATGAGTGCTCGCGTTATGGACCTTCCGGAGGTGGACGATATGCAGCAGTGGTGCGCTATGAGGGCGGCCAAGCTTCAAGATGCTGCGATATCTTCTGGTATGTCCGTTAACATATCTAATTCTTTATTGCATTATGCTCCTGAGGAGATTATTAATAATGCAAACCAGTTAGGAGTTTCACTAGGCGCTACTGATAATGAAATTTCCAATTCGGTGAATGATATGTTAGATTTAGAGGCGGAGCGGGCCTTAGAGACTATTCGTTATCTTGCTGCGGTCAAACCCATGAACAATGAGGAAGTTGATGCATTAGGGGTTAGAGTGCTAAATAACCTATGTGCGGATCTAGCACCTTCTAATCAGGAGTATGAGGGCGATGATGAGCCCTTAGATGATGTAGCTGTCGGTTCTGTTCAGCCCGGTTATGAGGACCGGGTGACGGAGCCCACTAAACCTAAGCGTAAGTGGAAACGAAAGATTTATCCTGACTCTGCAATGCGTAGGAGTGCTAGGATTCGGAATGCTAAAAAATTCCATGATGAACTATGAAAGGAATCTTTTGGAATAGCAGAGGTCTGAAGGACTTGGCTAAAAGAAGATTTCTTGCTGAAGCTTCTCTGGAACATCGGTTAGATTTTATTACTTTGTCGGAAACTGGTAGGGAGAATTTTGCGCCGCAATTTCTTTCCTCTCTTGTGGGTGGTATTGATTTCGACTGGCATTGTCTCCCGCCACGAGGTAGATCGGGAGGTATCTTACTGGGTGTGAGGTGCGATTCCCTTGAAGTCCGGAGTGTAGTAATGGGTGACTTCACGGTAAAGTTTCGAGTTAGGTCTAAAGTTGATGGGTTCAACTGGGCTTTGGTAGCGGTCTATGGTGCCGCCCAACCCGAGCTTAAACCGGAGTTTTTGGTGGATCTTGTTCAGATCTGTGGGTCCGAACAGCTGCCGATTTTGGTCGGGGGTGATTTTAATATCATTAGGAGGAGAGAGGAGAAAAATAATGATAACTTTGACGGCAGGTGGTCATTTATGTTCAATACCATTATTGAAAGCTTAGATCTAAGGGAGATAGAGCTTTCTGGTAGAAAGTTTACCTGGGCTAATGCTCTGCCAAACCCGACGTATGAAAAGCTTGATCGGGTTCTCGCCAGCGTGGAGTGGGAACAGAAGTTCCCTCTTGTTACGGTGCAAGCTCTCACGTGGGGAATCTCCGATCACACACCATTGTTCGTTGACTCAGGGGAGCCGAGCCATATGGAAAACAAAAACACCTTCTCATTTGAGATGGGCTGGTTCGAACGCGAGGGGTTCTTAGACATCATAGCCAGGGAGTGGGCCAAGGGCGTTGGAGGAAGGACGACGGTCGAGCGCTGGCAGAATAATATTAGGCATTTGAGAAGTTTCTTACGGGGTTGGGCTAAGCACCTCAGTGGGGTGTATAAGATTGAGAAGGATAGGCTCCTCTCTCTTGTACAGGCCTTGGACGTAAAAGCCGAATCCGCGATATTGTTGCCCGCCGAGCTCCAGGTTAAAAATGAGGCGGAGAAGAGGCTGAAAGAACTTCTCCGAGAAGAAGAATTGAAGTGGGCTTTGCATGCCAAGGTCCGCAAAGTAGTCCAAGGGGACGCGAACACTCAATTCTTTCACCTCATTGCTAATGGTAAGCACAGAAAGAAGCAGATCTTTCAGCTAGAGCAGGATGAGGGTACTATTTTAGGTCAGGATAATCTCAAAACCTATATTACCGAATACTATAGACAGTTATTTGGACCGCCGGAGGACAACTGTGTGTCCCTCGATGAGTCCAGGATCGAGGACGTGCCTCAATTGTCTGCTGCTGATAATGATATCCTGGTTGCCCCGTTCTCAGAAAAGGAGGTGTTAGATGCTATTGCACAAATGAAAAATAATAAGGCTCCCGGTCCGGATGGGTTCCCGACTGAGTTCTATAAAAAGTGCTGGCATATTATTAAGGGGGATTTACTACCGACGTTTCATGATTTATTCTCTGGACAGCTTCATTTATTTCACTTGAATTTTGGAACTATCACATTGCTCCCGAAGAAAACGGATGCTGTGAGGATTGAGCAGTTCAGACCGATCTGCCTCCTCAATGTTAGTTTCAAAATCTTCACCAAGGTCAGGACTAATAGGCTCACACAGATTGCGCAGTCTGTGGTGCAGCAATCCCAAACTGCTTTCATGCCGGACAGGAACATCCTTGAAGGGGTGGTTGTTCTTCATGAAACGCTCCATGAAATCCATTCCAAAAAATTAGATGGAGTAATTTTTAAGGTGGATTTCGAAAAAGCGTACGATAAGGTTAAGTGGCCATTCCTCCAACAGGCACTGCATATGAAAGGTTTTGATGAAGCCTGGCGCCGACAGGTCGAGTCCTTTACGCAAAAAGGGAGTGTGGGAATTAAAGTGAATGACGACATAGGTCATTACTTCCAGACACATAAAGGCCTAAGACAAGGAGATCCGATGTCCCCTATCCTGTTTAACATTGTGGTGGATATGTTAGCAATTTTGATAGGAAGGGCTAAGGAGAATGGTCAAGTGGGTGGGTTGGTACCTCATCTTGTTGAGGGAGGTGTTTCCATCCTTCAGTACGCCGATGATACAATCATCTTTATGGATCATGATTTGGCCAAGGCGAGAAATATGAAGCTAGTGTTATCCTATTTGAACAATTGACCGGGTTAAAGATTAACTTTCATAAGAGCGAGTTGTTCTGCTTTGGTAGAGCCAAAGACGACCATGAGTCTTACAGGCAATTGTTTGGGTGCGAGTTGGGGAGTTTACCCTTCTCTTACCTTGGTATTCCGATTCACCATCGTAGGCTTACAAACAGAGAATGGAAGTGCATCGAGGATTGATTTGAGAAAAAACTGAGCTGTTGGAAGGGTAAGCTCATGTCATACGGAGGCCGCTTGATATTGATTAATTCGGTGCTCACGAGTATGCCTATGTTTCTCTTATCTTTCTTTGAGGTCCCAGTTGGTGTTAGGAAACGACTGGACTTCTATCGGCCGCGTTTCTTTTGGCAGGGTGATGAACTTAAAAGAAAATACCGGCTTGCTAAATGGGACATCATCTGTAGACCGAAAGACCAAGGGGGTCTTGGTATTGAAAATCTTGAAGTTAAAAACAGATGCCTTCTTAGTAAGTGGTTGTGGAAGCTGTCTTCCGGGACTGAGGCCATGTGGGCGCAGATCCTCCGCAACAAGTACCTCCAGACTAAAACATTGTCCCAGGTCACAGTCAGGCCGACTGATTCGCCTTTCTGGAAAGGACTAATGAAAGTCAAACAATCTATGTTCAATAGGACGAGATTTGTTATTGGAAACAGTACAAGTACACGTTTCTGGGAGGATACTTGGCTTGGTGAATCACCTTTAGCCATTCAATATCCGTCTTTATATCGGATTGCTCAATGACACGAGGTGTTCGTGGCAACGGTATTCCAATCTGTCCCCCTTAATATTCAGTTTCGACGGTCGCTAGCGGGCAATCGTTGGGAAGAATGGCTCCTGTTGGGGAACGTAGCAGAAATTCAAAATTTTCCTACGTGTCACCAAGATCTATCTATGGAGAGACTAGCAACGAGGGGAAGGAGAGTGCATCTACATACCCTTGTAGATCACTAAGCGGAAGCGTTCAAGTGAATGGGGTTGATGGAGTCGTACTCGTCGTGATCCAAATCACCGATGATCCTAGTGCCGAACGGACGGCACCTCCGCGTTCAACACACGTACAGCCCGGTGACGTCTCCCATGCCTTGATCCAGCAAGGAGAGAGGGAGAGGTTGAGGAAGACTCCATCCAACAGCAGCACAACGGCATGGTGGTGGTGGAGGAGCGTGGAAATCTTGCAGGGCTTTGCCAAGCACCACGGGATATGAGGAGAAAGAGAGGGAGGGCTGCACCAACGAGAGAGAGATCAAATTGCGTGTGTTGGGCAGCCCCTAGGCCTCATATATATAGGGGAAGGGGAGGAGGGTGCGCCCCCTCTAGGGTTCCCACCCCTAGGGGGCGGCAGCCCCAAACCCATCTATGGGTGGCGGCCACAAGGGGGGAGGAGAGGGAGGCGCAGGGAGTATGGGCCTTAGGGCCCATCTGCCCTTAGGGTTTGCCCCCTCTCCCCTTCTAGGCGTATGGGCCTTAGTGGGAGGCGCCCCAGCCTACCTAGGGGCTGGTGCCTTCTCTCACTTAGCCCATGTATGCCTCTGGGGCCCATGGCCCCCTCGGTGGACCCCCGGACCCCTCCGGTGGTCCCGGTACATTACCGATAAACCCCGAAACCTTTCCGGTGACCAAAATGGGACTTCCCATATATAAATCTTTACCTTCGGACCATTCCGGAACTCCTCGTGACATCCGGGATCTCATCCGGGACTCCGAACAACATTCGGTAACCACATACAAACTTCCTTTATAACCCTAGCGTCATCGAACCTTAAGTGTGTAGACCCTACGGGTTCGGGAGACATGCAGACATGACCGAGACGTTCTCCGGTCAATAACCAACAGCGGGATCTGGATACCCATGTTGGCTCCCACATGTTCCACGATGATCTCATCGGATGAACCACGATGTCAAGGACTTTATCAATCCCGTATACAATTCCCTTTGTCTATCGGTACGATACTTGCCCGAGATTCGATCGTCGGTATCCCGATACCTTGTTCAATCTCGTTACCGGCAAGTCTCTTTACTCGTTCCGTAACACATCATCCCGTGATCAACTCCTTGATCACATTGTGCACATTATGATGATGTCCTACCGAGTGGGCCCAGAGATACCTCTCCGTCACACGGAGTGACAAATCCCAGTCTCGATTCGTGCCAACCCAACAGACACTTTCGGAGATACCCGTAGTGCACCTTTATAGTCACCCAGTTACGTTGTGACGTTTGGCACACCCAAAGCACTCCTACGGTATCCGGGAGTTGCACAATCTCATGGTCTAAGGAAATGATACTTGACATTAGAAAAGCTTTAGCATACGAACTACACGATCTAGTGCTATGCTTAGGATTGGGTCTTGTCCATCACATCATTCTCCTAATGATGTGATCCCGTTATCAACGACATCCAATGTCCATGGTCAGGAAACCGTAACCATCTATTGATCAACGAGCTAGTCAACTAGAGGCTTACTAGGGACATGGTGTTGTCTATGTATCCACACATGTATCTGAGTTTCGTATCAATACAATTCTAGCATGGATAATAAACGATTATCATGAACAAGGAAATATAATAATAATCAATTTATTATTGCCTCTAGGGCATATTTCCAACAGTCTCCCACTTGCACTAGAGTCAATAATCTAGTTCACATCGATATTTGATTAACACTCAAGGTCACATCCCCATGTGACTAACACCCAAAGAGTTTACTAGAGTCAATAATCTAGTTCACATTTACCATGTGATTAACACTCGATGAGTTCTGGGTTTGATCATGTTATGCTTGTGAGAGAGGTTATAGTCAACGGGTCTGAACCTTTCAGATCCGTGTGTGCTTTACAAATCTCTATGTCATCTCCTAGATGCAGCTACCATGCTCTATTTGGAGCTATTCCAAATAACTGTTCTACTATACGAATCCAGTTTACTACTCAGAATAATCTGGATTAGTGTCAAAGTTTGCATCGGCGTAACCCTTTACGACGAACTCTTTTACCACCTTTATAATCGAGAAAATTCCTTAGTCCACTAGTTACTAAGGATAACTTTGACCGCTGTCCTGTGATCCATTCTTGGATCACTCTTGTACCCCTTGACTGACTCATGGCAAGGCACACTTCAGGTGCGGTACACATCATAGCATACTGTAGAGCCTACGTCTTAAGCATAGTGGATGACCTTCGTCCTTTCTCTCTATTCTGCCGTGGTCAGGTTTCGAGTCTTACTCAATGTTCACACCTTATAACACAGCCAAGAACTCCTTCTTGGCCGATCCATTTTGAACTCCTTCAAAATCTTGTCACGGTTTGTATTCATTTGAAAGTACCATTAAGCGTTTTGATCTATCCTTATAGATCTTGATGCTCAATGTTCAAGTAGCTTAATCCAGGATTTCCATTGAAAAACACTTTCCAAATAACCCTATATGCTTTCCAGAAATTCTACGTCATTTCTGATCAACAATATGTCAACAACATATACTCATCAGAAATTCTATAGTGCTCCCACTCACTTCTTTGGAAATACAAGTTTCTCATAAACTTTGTATACACCCAAAATCTTTGATCATCTCATCAAAGCATACATTCCAACTCCGAGATGCTTACTCCAGTCCTTAGAAGGATTGCTGGAGTTTTGCATACTTATTAGCATATTTCAGGATTGACAAAACCTTCCGGTTGTATCACATACTACCTTTCCTCATAAATCGTCGAGGAAACAATGTTTTGACATCCTATCTGCAAGATTTCATAAATGATGCAGTAATTGCTAATATAATTCCAACAGACTCTCAGCATCGCTATGAGTGAGAAAGTCTCACCGTAGTCAACTCCTTGAACTTGTCGGGAAACTTCTTAACGACAAGTCGAGCTTTCTTAATGGTGACATTTACCATCATTGCCCGTCTTCCTTTTAAAACCCATCTGTACTCAACAGCCTTACGACCATCGAGCCGTTCTGCCAAAGTCTACACTTTGTTTTCATACATGGATCCTCTCTCGGATTTTTATGGCCTCGAGCCATTTATCGGAATCCAGGCCCACCATCGCTTCTCCATAGCTCGTAGGTTCATTGTTGTCTAGCAACATGACTTCTAAGACAGGATTACGTACCACTCTAAAGTAGTACGCATCCTTGTCATCCTACGAGGTTTGATAGTGACTTGATCTGAAGTTTCATGATCACCATCATAAGCTTCCACTTCAATTGGTGTAGGTGCCACAGGAACAACTCCCTATGCCCTGCCATACACTAGTTGAAGAGACGGTTCAATAACCTCATCAAGCCTCCACCATCCTCCCACTCAATTCTTTCGAGAGAAACTTTTCCTCAAGAAAGGATTCGATTCTAGAAACAATCCCTTATTGCTTTCGAATCTGAGACAGGAGGTATACCCAACTGTTTTGGGTGTCCTATGAAGATGCATTTATCCGCTTTGGGTTTGAGCTTATCAGCCTGAAACTTTTTCACATAAGCGTCGCAGCCCCAAACTTTTAAGTAATGACATCTTAGGTTTCTCTAAACCATAGTTCATACGGTGTCATCTCATCGGAATTACGTGGTGCCCTATTTAAAGTGAATGTGGTTGTCTCTAATGCCTAACCCATAAATTATTGTGGTAATTCGATAAGAGACATCATGGTATGCATTATATCCAATATGGTGCAGTTATGATGTTCGGACACACCATCACACTATGGTGTTCCAGGCTGTATCAGTTGTGAAACAATTTCCACAATGTCTTAATTCTGTGCCAAACTCGTAATTCAGATATTCATCTCTATGATCATATCATAGATATTTTATCCTCTTGTCACGACGATCTTTCAACTTCACCCTGAAATTACTTGAACCTTTCAATAATTCAGACTCGTGATTCATCAAGTAAATATACTCAACATCTACTCAAATCATCTGTGAAGTAAGAACATAACGATATCCACTACATGCCTCAGCACTCATTGGACTGCACACATCAAAATGTATTACTTCCAGCAAGTTGCTTTCTGGTTCCATTTTACTGAAACCGAGGCTTTCAGTCATCTTGCCCATGTGGTATGATTTGCATGTCTCAAGTGATTCAAAATCAAGTGAGTCCAAACGGTCCATTTGCATGGAGTTTCTTCATGCATATACACCAATAGACATGGTTCGCATGCCTCAAACTTTTCAAAAACGAGTGAGCCCAAAGATCCATCAACATGGAGCTTCTTAATGCGTTTTATACCGATATGACTTATGTGGCAGTGCCACAAGTAGGTGGTACTATCATTACTATCCTATATCTTTTGGCACGAACATGTGTATCACTACGATCAAGATTCAATAAACCATTCCTTTAGGTGCAAGACCATTAAAGGTATTATTCAAATAAATAGAGTAACCATTATTCTCCTTAAATGAATAACCGTATTGCTATAGTCATAATCCAATCATGTCTATGCTCAACGCAAACAGCAAATAACAATTATTTAGGTTTTAACACCAATCTCGATGGTAGAGGGAGCGTACGATATTTGATCAACCTTGGAAACACATATCGTCATCTCACCTTTAGCTAGTCTCCGTTTATTCCGTAGCTTTTATTTTGAGTTACTAACACTTAGCAACCGAACCGGTATCTAATACCCTGGTGCTACTAGGAGTACTAGTAAAGTACACATCAACACAATGTATATCCAATATACTTCTATCGACCTTTCCAGCCTTCTCATCTACCAAGTATCTAGGGTAATTCTGCTCCAATGGCTGTTCCCCTTATTACAGAAGCACTTAGTCTCGGGTTTGGGTTCAACCTTGGGTTTCTTCACTAGAGCAGCAGCTGAATTGCCGTTTCATGAAGTATCCCTTCTTGCCCTTGCCCTTCTTGAAACTAGTGGTTTCACCAACCATCAACAATTGATGCTCCTTCTTGATTTCTACTTTTGTGGTGTCAAACATCGCGAATATCTCAAGGATCATCATATATGTCCCTGATATATTATAGTTCATCACGAAGCTCTAGCAGCTTGGTGGTAATGACTTCGGAGAAACATCACTATCTTATCTGGAAGATCAACTCCCACTTGATTCAAATGATTGTTGTACTCAGACAATCTGAGCACAAGCTCAACAATTGAGCTTTTCTCCCTTAGTTTGCAGGCTAAGAAAATCGTCGGAGGTCTTATACCTCTTGACGTGGGCACGAGCCTGAAATCCCAATTTCAGCCCTCGAAACATCTCATATGTTTCGCGACGTTTCAAAACGTCTTCGGTGCCTCAACTCTAAACCGTTTAACTGAACTATCACGTAGTTATCAAAATGTGTATGTCAGATGTTTGCAACATCCACAGACGACGTTCGAGGTTCAGCACACTGAGCTGTGCATTAAGGACATAAGCCTTCTATGAAGCAATGAGGACAATCCTCAGTTTACGGACCTAGTCCGCATAATTGCTACTATCAACTTTCAACTAATTTTTCTCTAGGAACATATCTAAACAGTAGAACTAAAGCGCGAGCTACGACATAATATGCGAAGACCTTTTGACTATGTTCAAGATAATTAAGTTCATCTTATGAACTCCCACTCAGATAGACATCCCTCCAGTCATCTAAGTGATTACATGATCCGAGTCAACTAGGCCGTGTCCGATCATCACGTGAGACGGACTAGTCAACATGGGTGAACATCTTCATGTTGATCGTATCTACCATACGACTCATGCTTGACCTTTCGGTCTCTTGTGTTCCGAGGCCATGTCTGTACATGCTAGGCTCGTCAAGTTAACCTAAGTGTTTCGCATGTGTTCCGAGGCCATGTCTGTACATGCTAGGCTCATCAACACCCGTTATATATGAACGTAAGAATCTATACACCCGATCATCACGTGGTGCTTCGAAACAACGAACTGTCGCAACGGTGCACAGTTAGGGGGAACACTTTCTTGAAATTTTAATGAGGGATCATCTTATTTACTACCATCGTTCTAAGCAAATAAGATGCAAAAACATGATAAACATCACATGCAATCAAATAGTGACATGATATGGCCAATATCATATTGCTCCTTTTGATCTCCATCTTCGGGGCTCCATGATCATCATCGTCACCGGCATGACACCATGATCTCCATCATTGTGTCTCCATGAAGTTGTCTCGCCAACTATTACTTCTACTACTACACCTAACAGTTAGCAATAAACTAAAGTAACTACATGACGTTTATGTTGACACGCAGGTCATAAATAAATTAAGACATCTCCTATGGCTCCTGCCGGTTGTCATACTCATTGACATGCAAGTCGTGATTCCTATTACAAGAACATGATCATCTCATACATCACATATATCATTCATCACATCCTTTGGCCATATCACATCACATAGCATACCCTGCAAAAACAAGTTAGACGTCCTCTAATTGTTGTTTGCATGTTTTACGTGGCTGCTATGGGTTTCTAGCAAGAACGTTTCTTACCTACGGAAAGACCACAACGTGATATGCCAATTGCTATTTACCCTTCATAAGGACCCTGTTCATCGAATCCGATCTGACTAAAGTGGAAGAGACAGACACCCGCCAGCCACCTTATGCAACTAGTGCATGTTTGTCGGTGGAACCGGTCTCACGTAAGCGTACATGTAAGGTTGGTCCGGGCCGCTTCATCCCACAATGCCGCCGAATCAAGATTGGACTAGTAACGGTAAGCATATTGAACAAAATCAACGCCCACAACTACTTTGTGTTCTACTCGTGCATAGAATCTACGCAATAGACCTAGCTCTGATACCACTGTTAGGGAACGTAGCAGAAATTCAAAATTTTCCTATGTGTCACCAAGATCTATCTATGAAGAGACTAGTAACGAGGGGAAGGAGAGTGCATCTACATACCCTTGTAGATCGCTAAGCAGAAGCGTTGAAGTGAACGAGGTTGATGGAGTCGTACTCGTCGTGATCCAAATCACCGATGATCCTAGTGCCGTACGGACGGCACCTCCGCGTTCAACACACGTACAGCCCGATGACGTCTCCCATGCCTTGATCCAGCAAGGAGAGAGGGAGAGGTTGAGGAAGACTCCATCCAGCAGCAGCACAATGGCGTGGTGGTGGTGGAGGAGCGTGGAAATCCTGCAGGGCTTCGCCAAGCACCACGGGATATGAGGAGAAAGAGAGGGAGGGCTGCACCAACGAGAGAGAGATCAAATCGCGTGTGTTGGGCAGCCCCTAGGCCTCATATATATAGGGGAAGGGGAGGAGGGTGCACCCCCTCTAGGGTTCCCACCCCTAGGGGGCGGCAGCCCCAAACCCATCTATGGGTGGCGGCCACAAGGGGGGAGGAGAGGGAGGCGCAGGGAGTATGGGCCTTAGGGCCCATCTGCCCTTAGGGTTTGCCCCCTCTCCCCTTCTAGGCGTATGGGCCTTAGTGGGAGGCGCCCCAGCCCACCTAGGGGCTGGTGCCTTCTCTCACTTAGCCCATGTATGCCTCTAGGGCCCATGGCCCCCCCGGTGGACCCCCGGACCCCTCTGGTGGTCCCGGTACATTACCGATAAACCTCGAAACCTTTCCGGTGACCAAAACGGGACTTCCCATATATAAATCTTTACCTCCGGACCATTCCGAAACTCCTCGTGACGTCTGGGATCTCATCCGGGACTCCGAACAACATTCGGTAACCACATACAAACTTCCTTTATAACGCTAGCGTCATCGAACCTTAAGTGTGTAGACCCTACGGGTTCGGGAGACATGCAGACATGACCGAGACGTTCTCCGGTCAATAACCAACAGCGGGATCTGGATACCCATGTTGGCTCCCACATGTTCCACGATGATCTCATCGGATGAACCACGATGTCAAGGACTTAATCAATCCCGTATACAATTCCCTTTGTCTATCGGTATGATACTTGCCCGAGATTCGATCGTCGGTATCCCGATACCTTGTTCAATCTCGTTACCGGCAAGTCTCTTTACTCGTTCCATAACACATCATCCCGTGATCAACTCCTTGATCACATTGTGCACATTATGATGATGTCCTACCGAGTGGGCCCAGAGATACCTCTCCGTCACACGGAGTGACAAATCCCAGTCTCGATTCGTGCCAACCCAACAGACACTTTCGGAGATACCCGTAGTGCACCTTTATAGTCACCCAGTTACGTTGTGACGTTTGGCACACCCAAAGCACTCCTACGGTATCCGGGAGTTGCACAATCTCATGGTCTAAGGAAATGATACTTGACATTAGAAAAGCTTTAGCATACGAACTACACGATCTAGTGCTATGCTTAGGATTGGGTCTTGTCCATCACATCATTCTCCTAATGATGTGATCCCGCTATCAACGACATCCAATGTCCATGGTTAGGAAACCGTAACCATCTATTGATCAACGAGCTAGTCAACTAGAGGCTTACTAGGGACATGGTGTTGTCTATGTATCCACACATGTGTCTGAGTGTCCTATCAATACAATTCTAGCATGGATAATAAACGATTATCATGAACAAGGAAATATAATAATAATCAATTTATTATTGCCTCTAGGGCATATTTCCAACAGCTCCATCTAGATAGGAGACTGATGGAGGTTCAACTTTCTCACCAACCCGATATATTGCGCTGGAAGTTGACTAGCTCTGGAGTATTTACAGTTAAATCAATGTATATTGATGTTATTAATTCGAATGCTATTCCAACTTCCAAGTATGTTTGGGCTGTCAAAGTTCCTTTAAAAATTAAAGTGTTTATGTGGTTTTTCCATAAACAAGTTATTTTAACAAAGGACAACTTGATTAAACGCAATTGGACAGGACCTACTAGGTGTAGTTTCTGTGATCGGGATGAGACGATTAAGCATTTATTCTTTGATTGCCCGTTGGCCAAAGTTCTTTGGCGGACGGCCCATATTGCTTTTAATATTACTCCATCGACTTCGGTCAATGCTTTATTTGGGACATGGCTTAATGGGGTTGAGCCTGCATTAGCAAGACATATTCGGGTTGGAGTTTGCGCTTTGTTATGGACTATCTGGAATTGCAGAAATGATTTGGTTTTTAACATAACATCACGGATTCATTTTTTGCAGGTTATTTTCTGAGCTACGGTACTGATCCGTTCGTGGTCGCTACTCACTCTGATGGAGGCCAGGGAGCATTTGGTTACTGGATCTATCCGTTGGGAGATGGTAGCTCGGGATATCTTCAACCGTTTTGGATGGCGGTCATGTGATAGGATAGGCAATTAGTTTCCCTATCTATTTTTAGCCAGCCTCTGTGTGAGCTGCATTTATCCTTTGCTTTTGTCTGGCTGGAGACTGTGGAACCTTGTTGGCACTTTTTGTTATTTGGTTAATAAGATGGGCGTATGCATCGTTCTAATGCAGAGGCCGGGGAGATCCCCTTTTCAAAAAAAAAAGAAAAAAAAGAAAAAAAATCACTCAGGCTCAAACTGAGCTACATCTATTTGTCATTTCTAAACAACCAGAAAGAATGAACATCCAGGTGAAAGACAAAAAACCTTAAAAAATATTGACCAGAGAGACTAAAGAGATCCACAAAGTGTCAAAAGAGTTCACATATATTCATGAGAAGTGGTTGAGTGTATCTGGATCGTATTTATCAACTTCATCCAACAATTACTATTTGCAGAAGTGGTAACTGAGAGAATTATGTCTCAATTAAGCTTCGCAGATCATCAACAAAATCCCAATTTGATGCTACTTCCATAGAGGAACTAAAGAGAAGGCAAGCTTGGTTACTAGCAATAACATTCCATAGAAGATCCGCAACAAAACATACTCTTCGATTCAGACTTGTTGTTCCCATTCTCTTTCCACACCTCCTCCTTCGGGAAGTCTGAAGCATTAAGGGATGAATCATCAATACAACCACCAACTAAGCAGATGATTTCTCATATTACATTCTTGAAAGGAACCATTCTAATAGAAAACACACTTTCTAAAGATTAAACGCGACACCCATTTTTGTTCCATTTTATAAAATGAATTGCCAGTTTTCATATTCAAATGTCATATCTGAATGTAGTATGGTTAAAAATTTGCATATGCTACCTGATTAGTTAGTGTAGGCATGAGAGTCATGCACTTCTTGTTCCATTTTAGCTCTTGAGAAGCACATACCACTGAATTCCTCTTCAATAATAACTTCTCCAACTTCCTTTCTTTTGTGAAGATAATGTACCATCTTTCAAAAAAGATACTGCATCATGTCAACTCTTGGATCCATTCACAAACAGAAGGCGCTGCAATTTAGAGCAGAATAATACTCAAATCAATCGGATTTTCTAACAAAGCCCTTTAACAGAACAAAATATGCACAGTCTTGAAAAGGAATATTTCATGGTGATTTCTCAGTGAGGCGATGCACCTGGCGACTAACCGAATTGACGAGGAGGAGCAGACTGCAGGGTCAGAGAGAGAGAGATTACTTGGACCTGGACGATCGCGCGGGAGAGGGTTGAGAGGCTGATGTTGGCGACGGCGAGGGAATCAGGAGGATGGAGGGACCCGGCGTCGCCGGTGAGCATGCCGAGCTCGAGCGCCTCCTCGAGCACTTCGGGGCCGGATTGGAAGGAGCAGGGTAGCGTAGAGCATGCAATTCCCGCGCCTCCGCGTCCGCATCTGACTACGCCTAGCGCTGGCGCGAGCATGCCGAGCTCGAGGACCTCCTCGGCTACTTATGCAATCTGATTCGAAGGGGAGGGGTGGCCTGCCAGGGAGCGACGACGCTGGTGACGAAGGGGAGGGCAGCCTGACCAGGGAGCGCCGGCGGCGGTGACGAAGGGGAGGGGGCGGCCTGACCAGGGAGCGCTGGCTGTGGTGGAGAGAATGGGGAATGGAGGAGATTGTGAGGCAGTGGTGGGGAACTATCCAGAGAAGAATGTGAGGCGGCAGTGGAGAGGATCACGTTTTCTTTTTTTGAGAAATCTGATGTTTTTTTTCTTAATACCACTATGTAGAGTACTGTAGTAGACAGTGACGGGAGGGAGAGATTGTGATTGATCACGGCGTTGTCCGAACCAAAAAAGAAATTATCTTCTTTTTATCAACCGTGTCCGATTCACCTCACATTGTTCTAATAAAAATCCATTATTTTTACAGTCATAATCATTTGATGCCTTAAAAGGTTTCCTGTATAAATAATATCTATAAAAGTTGAAAAAAAATACTGGTAAAAACTGTCACGACCAGTTTTCCAATAAAAATATTTATTGAGAAACCAATCTTTTGAGTCCAGCATGAGAGAAAACCTCCTCACTGGTAGACAAGTTCTTGATACAATAAGCCAGTAGCATAGGATATATTACAGGGTTGAGCTGGGGTTGCTCAACAAATTATTACAAGCGCGCCAATAATTATACATAATGGCGGGTTTAACACAATGGTGTGGTGGCATACTACTGACTCGAGGATAAAGCGATGGTGGAATAACACAGTGGGGAGTGTGGTAACACGACTCTCAAACTGGCATCTCATCGAGCGTCGAGGTGAGGCTCGATAAATTTATTCGGGTTGCGGAAGCGGATATAATACAGTGACCAAGTCCAGGGTTGCACGAGACTGACTGGGATTCCTCTAGGCATCGGACTCGCTATCGAACTCTTCATCCATGAGATCACCTTCGTCAGCATCTGGCCAAATCAACAAGCCAGTGAGTACTTTGAAAGTACTCGCAAGACAGTTCGGACGTAAGATATAACAAATGCATGCATGAATGCGCCATGATTAATTTACCAATGCACATTCAAAATATTAGCAGGCAAGGTAAGCAAAAGGGGAATCGGCGGTAGTCCGCCTGAAATCCCGACAGAAATATAAATGGAAATCGATCGGGTGTCTGAAGCGACGCCTCGAAAGGTGAACAAATAATAACAGAAAATCATGCCACAGTCGGGCGTCTTAGCGACACCACATAAAGGGATTTAAAAGAAATGCCACAGTCGGACGTCTGAGCGACATCACAGAAAGGGCTTTAAAAGAAATGCCACAGTCGGACGTCTGAGCGACATCACAGAAAGGGCTTTAAAAGAAATGCCACAGTCAGACGTCTGAGCGACATCACAGAAAGGGCTTTAAAAGAAATGCCACAGTCGGACGTGTGAGCGACATCACAGAAAGGGCTTTAAAAGAAATGCCACAGTCGAACGTCTGAGCAACATCACAGAAAGGGCTTTAAAAGGAATGCCGCAGTCGGACGTCTCAGCGACATCGCAGAAAGGGCTTTAAAAGAAATACCGCAGTCGGACGTCGGGGCGACATCACAGAAAGGGCTTTAAAATAAATGCCGCAGTAGGACGTCGGGGCGACATCACAGAAAGGGCTTTAAAAGAAAGTAAATAATAACAATGCCACAGTCGGACGTCGGGGCGACATCACAGAAAGGGCTTTAAAAGAAAGTAAATAATAACAATGCCACAGTCGGACGTCGGGGCGACATCACAGAAAGGGCTTTAAAAGAAACTAAATAATAACAATGCCACAGTCGGACGTCTGAGCGACATCGCAGAGAGGGCTTCTATTCATAAGTAAATAATACTCATAATAAATATTCAATACATGATAATAAACGGGTTAGTCCATCCACAGGAATAAACATATATCCGGACTTAGCATTCATGTGATTCACCGGAGTATCTGTCACCAAAACTGGCACTTGTCAGAATAAGTCAGCGCAAAATTTGGATATGGATAAGATGAATTGGAGATTTATGACTCTGCAGAGTTTGTACAAAAATTTCCCACAGCTAACGGATTTCCGTAGTCAACGAAGGACTAGTTCCGTTTATGGTATTTCGGAAGAAAACACAGCTAACCAGTACACACCCATCCTACCTCTCGATGCCAGGACTCACCCTAGACATCGTCCAAGAAAAACTTTTGAGACGAGGAGATCACAATCTCGAATAGCATGGGATCAAATTTATATACGCGCGCTCTAAGGGGTGCCCCCCTCTCGGTCCCAACCGGAAACACCCATGCCCCCTGACCGGATGACTGGCTTTAATCCAGGGCCATGGAACCATCATCCCGGCCTCTCCTTTTGGTGTGTACCAGGAAAGCGGTTTGCAACTTACTAAGCCATATTCCTTGCGGAAAACATGTGGTAGTACAGGAAAGGAAATGGGAGGAACTGGAACGATACGGTTTGACACTGAAGTCATATAGTCTGGCATAAGACTGGCATGCTACAACACTGCCATCTTACCCATCCTCACGCCAACACATGGCCATGCATACTCACATCCATCCACTTATGATTCATCGAACTCACTTACCTCAACCATGCATGAAAATAACGTTCATCGGTATGCTCATCAACATGCCATGAAACTAACTAAATGCAAAACATGCCATGACACTCATCATATCAAAAGTTCAAACATGCTTGCCTGGTTCAGAGTAGTCGGAGCCTAGCTCAGTGAAGTTCGCGGCTCCGTCACCTCCTTCGGTATCTACGGTATAAAGAAAATATAGGCGCTATCGTAAATACCAAGATGTGCACAAAAAGTATTCCAAATATTTTTCAAATAAATCTGATAAAAAACTAGACAAAATTTCAAAGAGAACAGAAAAAGAATCAATCAAAAATACTTTTCTGTTTAAAAGTTATAAAGGTTTTTGTCCAGGGACTCATCTGTAATGAAACAGAAAGTTTCCAGGGGCTAGCTCATAAAAACAGAAAACGCTTCGGTCTCGAATACGCCAGCCCAGAGAGGGAAACGTATTTTGCCCGAAGGCGTTTTTCAGAAAACGATTCGTGTAAAAAGAACTGAGAGGCTGACTGGCGTGTCCCACCCGTCAGGTTTGAAAATTCAAAACGGGCGGCGGAGAACGACGGTGCCCGAGAGCCACGGTGGTCGCCGGCGGTGATCCACGGCGAGGCAGGGGGATCGGAGAGTACCTCCGTGTTCAGGGCGCCATTCCACGTCGGTTTGTGGTGGTGGTGGTCGTCGGCGAGTACCACGTCGACGGCGAGCCTTGCTCCGGCGGACGGCGGCTCGGGTGGAGATGGATCTCGTCGGGGAGAGCTGCAAAGGTCAAAATTGACGCTTGGGTTAGCTTACTGGGTGCCCGAAGAGGCCACTGACGAGGTTTGGACGCCAGAGATGGCCTCACCGGAGCGAATCGAGGTGGAGGCCGAGGCGGAACGAGGCGGCCGGAGTCGAGGAAGAAGGGCCCCTCGAGGCTCTTCTAGTTGCTGGTCGGGGTCCAGTGAGGTGGTGGAGGTGTGTGGGGGCGAGAGGGAGCTTGGGGGCGCTATATATAGCCGGCCCGAGGCGGTTGCCGCGAACGGGATAAGTCCGACGAGTGATTACGGCGGCGCTGTGGTTGGGCAGTGGGATTAGGGGCTTGGGCATCGCCTAGGTGGAGTAGTGGTGCCATTCCAGGGTCCAACTCAGCACGGGAGGGAGGTTTACGGCCTGTCCCAACAGAACGGCCGTGCGGCACGTCGGCGGCAGGGAGCGCGCCCTGCGCGTGCCAGGCCACGGCGGCGGTGCTGCATGCGTGCGCTGGCAAGGGAGACGGCCACGCGGAACTACCAGGTGGCTTGGGCGGTGCAGAACGGCGTTGCGCCGTAGGGTGCCTTCTGTCGGCCGCCACGGGAGGTCCCGACACCGCAGAAGATGCCGGCGAGAGCGGGCCAGCGTGCCACCGACGCCAGGAACCGGCCAAGCGTGCGTGCGGTGCTCCGGACAGGAGGAAGAGGCGGCGGGGAACGTGCCAAGGGCACTGTGAGCATGTGACTGAACTCCTGACGAAGATCGACACTGAACTATGAATTTTTCTGAATATGCAGGGAAACAGTGCATGCAAGGTGTTCGACAGAATGAATTTGGCCTCTGGGGATTTTTCCTAGAGCTGATTTTTGGTGGAGTGGCTACTCATTGCTCCAGTAGGCTGCCTAAATTTTGGTAGAATTTTTGGGGAAGTGTAGATATGAATTTCACCAAATTTGGCAAATCTGGTCCAAACTTGCAGAGGCTGAAATTTGAAAAGAAGGGGAGTGGATCAAGATGGTTCTGAGTTGTGGATGCTAAGGACAATCCAGAGGAGTTGGTTTGAGATCAAAACTCAAAGGAAATAAGGTACTTGCTTTGTAAATGACTCAGGCTCCAAATAATTGACAGAAATGATTTGAGAGGAAAAATGATTGAAATAAAATACAAAACTTGTTTGGATTAGTTGGGACAGAGAACTTAGGTTGTTCCAAGGAGGATGGGAGGTTTTGGAGGGGTTTTACCACCTGTGACATGGTAAAATCATGGGTGGTTTCAAAAAGAAAGAAGTCCCAAAACTCCTAGGGTTTCTTTTTAAATGAAAATAAATAAGTTTGAGAGGGAAACAACCAGAAGAAAAGTTTCCAAAAATTCAACACCAAATTTGAAAAGGAAAAGTAAATCCTTGCCAAAGGTGAAAGGAAGTTTTTTAAGAGGAAGGATTTCTGGAAAAGAAATTTTAAATGCCCTCTTTTAAAATCCAACAAAGTTTTTGATGAAAACCAAATCAAAAATTTTGGAGTGTCACAAAAACACATTCGATATATCTGAATTTTAGTTGAGTAAATGGATATGAGTAAATAAATTCAAACACGAACCAAAAGCTTTGATGTTTTCTTGATTATTAAGAAGATTATCCGGTTAATAATGGAAAACCACACAAACACACACTAGGTTGGGGGACCCGCTCCGTCGAAAAATCGTCTCTTCCATCACTATCAGAAAAAGAACACTCTTCTAGGGTAATGAAGAGATAAGCATTCCGCATGCCTTCAATAATTGCAACCAATACGACACAAGGTCCATGTGGTCGAAGTTGAAAACCTCAGAAGGCCGCTGCCCTAACATCCACTACTCCAACACACCTTGCATACTGAAGTGGTACCGCTTTTGGGGTTATCATACCGACATGCCATTTGCAGATACGTGCGTTGCACGTGCACACTTACTAGTCTGGTGAAACAGCCAAACTGGTGCACCAGATGCACCAACTATACGTGGCCCGTTGGATTCAAAAGAGAGGGGTAGGATTTGGGCGGTGACTGACTTACTGGCACATTTGCAAAACAGTCCTTGAAGTACAGCTAAATCTAGTGATCTGACCTCTCTGTACCCACATCGTCTTCCTCCCATTCCGTATTCTGTACCAGCCCGTCCAGGTGAGCCCTAGGTTCGGGAAGGCTGCTACGTCGCCTTTCTCTCCCCCGCTCCTGGACCTTCTCCCCTTTCTATCATGTACTTAGTTCCGGCATCGACGCACCGTTGAAGCACTTGCTCCCCTCCTCTCCTCCGAGTCGCGCCCAACGAAGACGCCATTGCCACCGGCGAGCGCGTAAACGTAGCGGCGGTGTGCAGCTCCGGGGGACGACGACGGAACTACCCAAAGAAGCCGGCCATCTTCTGCACCTTCTCTTATCCCATTATATCCATGTATCATGGTCATATTCGGTTCTTTCCATTTGTCTTTTTTCCCCAATTCATTCCAAACTAGTGTCATTGTGAACTTGAATAAGTAGTGTGAGCACCATATTTATGTATGAGATAGACGGCTGCAGATCTTGTAGTGCGAAACATCCTATGCAAAATTGAATAGGTAGTGTTCTGAACCTTAATATGTAATTTGCAGTAAAGAAAAACCATATTTATGCAAACTCGAAAGTAAGATTTGTGTAGCTGTGTGGTTGAATAGGACTTGTCCATCGCCTTTTACACCTCAGGATCCGAGGTATGAGCACTGAGTTTGGTTGTTCTTTTATCCATGTACAATCATGTTTGGTTCTTCTAGGCCATCAGTTTCCCATGTGTTTGAAGCCAGTGGCATTTGTGAATATGAATAGTATGGTCATGAAATTGATGTGTCAGATGCTGCATTTTGGATTTCGGTTTGAGATTTTTTCCGCCCCAGGCCGAGATGGCCGAATTTCGGCCGTTTTCAAAAATTTCGGTTGAAATTTGACCAATATTTGACTGATGTTTGACTAAAATTTGACCAAAATTTATCAAATTTAACCCAATTTCGGCCGAAAGAGACTTTTCGCCCTAGGCCGAGATGGCCGAAATTCGGATGAAATCTGCTTTTCTCGGCCGAAAATCAAAACATAGGTCAGATGTAGATATTTTTTTGCGGGGGTGTCAGATGTAGATATGAATGGTAATCACAACAGTTAGTGCAAATAGTTGAGGGGATGTGCACTATGTGTTCTGTTCCTTTCTATACAATTTCCATATACCTTTGCTAACTTAATAGTGAGGTATGTACATTTGACATGGCAATAGTGGTTAATTACTGGTTGTTCCGGTGTTCTTGTACATGAACCACTACTATATGAGCTTCTTCCACATTGCTGATATGAAATGGAAACGACATTTGCAATGTTTAATTGAACTTTGTATGGCAATGCTAGTTATCCATGTTCCACATTTTTGTCTTGCTGCAATCCACATTGTAGCTATGCTCTTAAGTAAAAATTCTTGATGTGTTCTACTTGGTAGTAGGTTAGTTATCCACTTTTTAACCTGCCTGTGATGTTTTGTGTTATATCTGCATGAAAAATAATCAGCCATGGAGTCCATGACAAGTGTTGCTCTAAGCGTTGGGTCAACTACGGCAATGGGAGATGACGATGATGCCAACAGCTTCGCCGTGGTAATTTATTTGTTTTATTGGTCACATACATACATACATCACACTGTTAATGTGACCTGATGGATTTTTTTATCAATTTCTAGGCCACGATCCGGCTAGTCGAAAATGATGGAAATAGCTATCACATGCCAAAATGTACTCGTAGTCTTCCGTTTTGTGTAAGAAGATTTTCTTTCATGTCTAATGCTTGAGCTTTAGTTTATGAACTGAACATCTTTCTATTGTGCATATCCAGGGGTCAACATATGAACCCGAGTGTGATGATAACTTGCAACCTATAATTGGCATGCAATTTGACACCTGGGAGGATGGTATGGCATTCTACAAAATGTATGCTCATGATGTCGGGTTCTCGGTTCGCATATGGACAACACACAAAGATGATCATGGCGTACCAGTGTGGAAGAGGTTTGTTTGTGCTAGGAAGGGTTGGAGGAAGGTGGCTCGGGAAGAGGAAAGGATAAAGCCTAAACGAAAATTCAAGTTAACTAGGTGTGGTTGTGAGGCTATGATTGGATTGAGGAGGCAGGATGATGGCAAATATGTGGTAGCCTGGTTTGTTCAATCACACACTCACCAACTTATTTCGCCAAGTAAGAGACATCTCATCAAGTAAAAATAGAGAAGTAAGCAGTGAGTTGAGGAGCAAACTACGGAGACCCCACTTGGTGGAATCTTGCGTACTACATCAAGATGTGAGAGTGAGAATGCATTCTTCAGACACTTCGCCAACCGAAATCTCGCGTTGATTGAGTTTTGGGTCAGGTTTGAAACAACTTTAGAGGAACAACAGCAAAAAGAATTGCAAGAAGACAATGCCAGCCTTCATACACTACATGTGCTTGAGACTTGTTGGAGTATCGAGAGTCATGGTCGAGATGTGTATACTCATGAGGTTTTTGCTGAATTTCAACGTCCGGTGGTGGCTGCAAGAGATTATTGTCATGTCAAATCAATTGTGGATGTTGGAAATATGCCCTAGAGGCAATAATAAAATGGTTATTATTATATTTCCTTGTTCATGATAATTGTCTATTGTTCATGCTATAATTGTATTAACCGGAAACCGTAATACATGTGTGAATACATAGACCACAACATGTCCCTAGTAAGCTCGTTGATCAATAGATGGTTGTGGTTTCCTGACCATGGACATTGGATGTCATTGATAACGGGATCACATCATTAGGAGAATGATGTGGTGGACAAGACCCAATCCTAAGCATAGCACAAGATCGTGTAGTTCATTTGTTGGAGCTTTTCTAATGTCAAGTATCATTTCCTTAGACCATGAGATTGTGCAACTCCCGGATGCCGTAGGAATGCTTTGGGTGTATCAAATATCACAACGTAACTGGGTGACCATAAAGGAGCACTAAAGGTATCTCCGAAAGTGTCTGTTGGGTTGGCACGAATCGAGACTGGGATTTGTCACTCCGTATGATGGAGAGGTATCTTTGGGCCCACTTAGTAATGCATCATCATAATGAGCTTAATGTGACTAAGGAGTTAGCCACGAGATCATATGTTACAGAACGAGTAAATAGACTTGCTAGTAACGAGATTGAACAAGGTATGGGG
Source organism: Triticum aestivum (assembly GCF_018294505.1). Classification (NCBI taxonomy): domain Eukaryota; kingdom Viridiplantae; phylum Streptophyta; class Magnoliopsida; order Poales; family Poaceae; genus Triticum; species Triticum aestivum. The sequence goes on along the minus strand of NC_057803.1, from coordinate 587,406,595 downwards.
ATACCGATGATGGAATCTCGGGCAAGTAACATACCGATGGACAAAGGGAATTGTATACGGGATTGATTGAATCCCCGACATCGTGGTTCATCCGATGAGATTATCGTGGAACATGTGGGAGCCAATATGGGTATCCAGATCCCACTATTGGTTATTGGCCGGAGAGGTGTCTCGGTCATGTTTGCATGGTTCCCGAACCCGTAGGGTCTACACACTTAAGGTTCGGTGACGCGAGAGTTGTATGTGGTTACCGAAAGTCATTCGAAGTCCCGTATGAGATCTCGGACATCACGAGAAGTTCCAGAATGGTCCGGAGGTCAAGATTTGTATATGGGAAGTCCAGTTTCAGTCGTCGAAAAGTTTCGGTGGTTATTGGTATTGTACCAGGACCACCGAAAGGTGTCCAGGGGTCCACCGGGTGGGGCCACCTGCCCCGGGGGACCAAATGGGCTGAACATGGGTGGGAACCAGCCCCCCTAGTGGGCTGGTGCGCCCCTAGGGGCCCAAGGCGCATAGGGTTAAAACCCTAGGGGTGGGGGTGCCCCCACCAACTTGGGGGGCAAGCACCCCCCTTGGCCGCCGCCCCCCTCTAGATGCATCTAGGGGGCCCGTCCCCCTCTCCCCTTCACCCTATAAATAGTGGGGGGTGGGAGGGCAGCCGCACCTTAGCCCCTGGCGCAGCCCTCCCCCCTCCTACACTTCCCCCTCCTCCATTGAGCTTGGCGAAGCTCTGCTGGAGAACCACGAGCTCCACCACCACGTCGTCGTGCTGCCGGAGTTCTCCATCAACTTCTCCTCTCCCCTTGCTGGATCAATAACGAGGAGATGTCCCCGAGCTGTACGTGTGTTGAACGTGTAGGCGCCGTCCATTCGGCGCTAGATCGGATCTTCCGCGATTTGAATCGCCGCGAGTACGACTCCATCAACCGCGTTCCTTGCAACGCTTCCGCTTAGCGATCTTCAAGGGTATGAAGATGCACTCCATCTCTCTCGTTGCTAGCATCTCCTAGATTGATCTTGGTGACACGTAGGAATTTTTTTAATTATTACTACGTTACCCAACAGTGGCATCATGAGCTAGGTCTATGCGTAGATTCTATGCACGAGTAGAACACAAGTAGTTGTGGGCGATGATTTGGTCAATTTTCTTGCCATTACGAGTCCTATCTTGATTCGACAGCGTTGTGGGATGAAGCGTCCCAGACCGACTTTACACGTACGCTTACATGAGACTGGTTCCACCGCCTGACATGCACTTGTTACATAGGGTGGCTAGTGGGTGCCTGTCTCTCGCACTTTAGTCGGATCGGATTCGATGAAGAGGGTCCTTATGAAGGGTAAATAGCAATTGGCATATCACCGTTGTGGCTTTTGCGTAGGTAAGAAACGTTCTTGCTAAAAACCCATATCAGCCACGTAAAACATGCAACAACAATTAGAGGATGTCTAACTTGTATTTGCAGGGTATGCTATGTCATGTGATATGGCCAAAAGGATGTGATTAATTATATATGTGATGTATGAGATTTGTTGGGGATATAGCTATCAGTTATGACCCGCCCAGGAGGAGCCGGGTTAGCCCCAATGGCGGGTCACAAAGGGAGCCCAGTAAACATTCAAGGCGATAGTTTATTAAATTTTATAGAAGGCCTAAAGGCCTAGAGGCGGCTTAAGGCCCAATATTGTAAACCGCCGTATGTAAGGAAAGACTTGTAAGGAAAGGCATGTAAAAGAAGTCACCGAGCCGGACACGATTTATGAGCCGGCCGGGACTCTGTAGGCCACCAGGCGTCAACCCGTGTATATAAGGGGATGACCCGGTGGCGGCTTAGGGCAAGAAACAAGAGATCGATAACCAAGCCGGCGAACTAGCCTCTTGGTGATCGAAACCCCAGCAATATCAACACAACTAGACGTAGGTTTTTACCTTCATCATAAGGGGTCGAACTAGTATAAAACCTCTCGTGTCCTTTGTCCCGATTAACCCCTTTAAGCTTCCTAGTTGCAATGGCCCTATGACTAAGTCCTTTTGCTAGGACATCTGCCGTGACAATTCCACGACAGTTGGCGCCCACCGTGGGGCCAACGCACGGTGGATTTGAGTTCTTGAAGGGCAACTTCCAAGGGCTCAAGGGATACGCTATGGGCCGGATGACCAAGAGTCATCGCGGCAAGTTCTACATCACGAAGGCTGGGGCCCCGAGGCCGGCTCAATTGAGTACGGGTACCGGGTCCCCTTCGGTGGAATTCATGTCTTCATCGGCCGGATCGACGAATCGGGCCCTGAGCCGGACGTCCACACCAACCTCGTCGAAATGGCTCAGCACGCGAGGTCCACCCGTGTTCAATCTGTTGTGAAGCATGCTTTCGTAGGTTGCATCCACGATGGTGAATACTCTGAAGGATCGATGGATGGCGGTGAGACGGCCATCTGTTCTGACGCTACATCATCAACGGGTGAGACAGACTCTTTGTATCAGCTGCAGGATGGCATGCTCGGGGGCTGTTCCGATGGCGGCAGTATTTCGGACCCCTTTGAGCCGCCAAATTGGGCCAGAGTCTTCATGGCAGGCACACAGCCCGGGCAGAACTCCACAACTGCAGCAGCAATAGCCATCGGGTCGGCAGCAGACGGGTCAGGAGACTCCGCCCGCCCCCCGGCTCAGATTCTAATGGACCTTGCAGATAAGCTGACGGCTCTGTTGACTACCGTGGTGGAGCCGGCGGATAAGGTTCAACACGACGCGGAGGTGGCACACATACGTGAAGAGATGGTACAAGCTAAGGAAAATTTAGCAGCAGAAGAGGTCAGGATGGCCGCGGAGCGGGCGACTTTGGACGCTCGGGCTCAGCAGCTTCAAGCGGAGACTTTCCGGCTCTCGGTGGATCTGAACGCGTCAAACAAGGTCATGAGAAGAAGGCATCAGAAAACTCAGTCATGGCTACCTCTGACGCTCGATCCTAGGAACCTTTTCCATACGCCCGGGGCCGACCCAAGTAGCCCGCCAGAGGCAAATCAGATCACGACACTTGGGGCACCGGTTCAGCCACGCGCCATGGAACCACCTCGTGTACATACCGCTCCGCCTCATTATGTGCCAACACCACAGGGTCACTCCTCCAATCCTTTGGAAAACCTCATTGCTGCGTCGGCTCGTTTGGCGGCTCTCCCGATGGAAGGCGACTCTCCGGCGGCAATCAAAACACGAAGGGTGAGAGAACTTCTTCAAACAGCTCTGGCGCAGCAGGATCCGTACTCTTACAGTCGAGACATGATCCATTCAACCCCTCACCCGAGCCGGAGCCCAAGCTACAGTAGGCATATGGATTCGGCTGATATGCCAAGCAATGCTCAACGCCGCAACCGGCCGCACAGGCATGAGCTGGCACAGGCTGGAGCCCTTAACTTAGCGGATCAGGAGAGAATCCGACAAGAGGCTGAGCGAGCGGTTCAACTGGCAGCGGAGCAGGCGGTTCATCAGAGTTTTCCGGCTTATCCAGCAACCTCGGTTGAGGCAGGAGGGGCCACAAGAACCGGAGGTGTCCCTTGCCTGGTGCCGGCCATACGTAATGAGCGTTTGCCAAAGGACTTCAAGGGGCCTCATAAGGTGCCTAATTACACGGCCGACTTGCAGCCTGGGCCTGGATTGAGAGTTATGAGATGGCAATGGAGCTGTTGGAGGTCAGCGACGCGACCATGGCCAAGTATTTCACTATGATGTTGGATGGAACCACTCGCACTTGGCTAAAAGGATTGCCCCCCAATTCCATCGGCTCATGGGCGAAGTTAAAAGCCCGGTTCATTCATAACTTCAAGGACACATGCAAACAACCTATGTCAATCGTGGACCTGACTAATTGTAAACAAGAGGAAGGTGAGTCCACAACCCATTGGGTGCGCCGGGTCAAAGAGATAATTCATTCATCTGATAAGATGGATGCCGGCTCGGCAGTCTTAATGTTGGAGAAAAAATGCCGTTTTGAACCTCTAAAGCAGAAGCTGGGGCGGCTTAAACGTGACTGGAATGACATGGGCCAGTTGATGGTGGCTCTCGTCAAGTATGTTGATTCTGATATACCAAGGACCCTATGTCTGATGAAGAAAAGACAGGGAAGGGAAAGAAGAACGACAATGGCAAGGGTCACCAGCATAACCCGGCGAATCAAGGAGGTAACAAAACGTAAGGCTGACGAATTTGTGGCTAACACCAATGCGCAGGGCAACAATCAATGGCGCAATGGTAGGCAAACCCCTCGGTCGGGCGGGTCAGGTCCCACCCTTGAGCAACTATTGAATGAACCTTGTCCAAGACACGGCACTAGGGAGAAGCCAACCACCCATCTGTGGAAGGACTGCACAATCATGAAGGCATTTAAAAATTCAAATGCATTTGATGGAAGTCATGGCCCTGGCGGCGGTTCAGGTGGAGGCGGCTTTCATGGCCCGGGCGCCGGTTCAGGTGGAGGCGGCTTTCATGGTCAGGGTCATACGGGTAACCAGGGAGGTTATAATCCACAACCTGGCCAAGGTAATCAGCAGCAATAGTCCGGATATCAGAGCAACCCAAAACAGTTGAATAGTGGGCAATATCATGTATTTACCACTAGCTTGTGCAAGAGGGACCAGAAGCTTCACAAGAGGGTTTCCAATGTCGTTGAGCCGGTGATTCCACGTTACTTACGATGGTCGGAACAACTAATTGTGTGGAGCAGAGAGGATCATCCTCCCAGGGTTGATATCTGGGTCACTTGGCCTTGGTAGTAGCGCCTCAGGTTGGTGGATGTCGGTGTCAAAACCGGCGGATCTCGGGTAGGGGGTCCCGAACTGTGTGTCTAGGCCGGATGGTAACAGGAGGCAAGGGACACGAAGTTTTACCCAGGTTCGGGCCCTCTCGATGGAGGTAAAACCCTATGTCCTGCTTGATTAATATTGATGATATGGGTAGTACAACAGTAGATCTACCACGACATCGGAGAGGCTAAACCCTAGAAGCTAGCCTATGGTATGATTGTTGTTGTGTATGTTGTCCTACGGACTAAAACCCTCCGGTTTATATAGACACCGGATAGGGTTAGGGTTACATAGAGTCGGTTACGATGGTAGGAGATCTGCATATCCGTATCGCCAAGCTTGCCTTCCATGCCAAGGAAAGTCCCTCCCAGACACGGGACGAAGTCTTCAATCTTGTATCTTCATAGTCCAGGAGTCCGGCTGAAGGTATAGTCCGGCCATCCGGACACCCCCTAATCCAGGACTCCCTCGGTAGCCCCTGAACCAGGCTTCAATGACGACGAGTCCGGCGCGCAGATTGTCTTCAGCATTGCAAGGCGGGTTCCTCCTCCAAGTACTTCATAGAAGATTTTGAACACAAAGATAGTGTCCGGCTCTGCAAAATAAGTTTCCACATATTGCCGTAGAGAGAATAATATTTAGACAAATCTAATCTGCTGTCGTATTCCGTAATGTGACACACCACGACCAAGCCTTTATCCAAGTCGTTTCATTATCCCACCTTAGCACGTCATGCGAGGCGGTTTCCTCGACACGTCTTGTTAAAGCAGAGATCGTGTACCCTTATTCCGGAATTCTCATCAATGTGGGCGTGGGTAACCCAACCGCTTCTAGGACTCCTAGATCATAGGCAAGTCCAAACGGACACGGAGAGGACGCTTGATATTCACCCTCTTTATAAAGGGGACAAGGCTTTTATTTTTCCCTCCCGTGCTTAATCAAATCCTTCCCCCACCTCCAGCTCAAACGCCTGAAGTTCGGGTCAGGTGCTCCGAACCTTCAGTCATGTCCGGATCTAGCCTTCAAGGCCAATGGGTGCCTTCCTCCGTCACGGAAGAAGACATCAAAAAGTTGAGGGAGGCCAGATATCTGACCGCCGAGATTTTGCATCGGCTGCCTCCCCGAGGGCAGGCCGTTCCCACCCCTGAACCCAACGAGAACGTCGTGTTCGTCTCCCACTTCCTCCGAGGTCTAGGCCTTGCTCTGGATCCTTTCGTCAGGGGTCTGATGTTTTATTATGGGCTAGACTTCCATGATCTGGCTCCGGACTCTTTTCTTTATATCACGACATTTATTGTCGTGTGCGAGGCCTTCCTCCGGGTTACCCCTCACTTTGGCCTATGGCTCAAGACCTTTGAAGTGAAGCCGAAGATGATCGAGGGGCAACATGCAGCGTGTGGAGGTGCCTCAATACGCAAGATGGCGGGAGCTACGTGGCGCAAAGGTTCCATCCCAGAGGTGTCTGAATTGTGGCAACAGGAGTGGTTCTACATCACGGCTCCTAGAAGTGCCAAGTGGGCGGCCGCCCCTGTTTTCCGCTCGGGCCCTCCACCACAACTGATGTCATGGATCAGCAGAGGTCTGAGTTGGGGTCCAGCCAAGGACGTGCCTATACTGCAAAGCCGCATTCGCGATCTCTTCAATGGAGATTTCAGTTTGGTTGCGGTAATACAAGTTATGCTGGTTTGTCAAGTCCAGCCTTGCAAACGCCGGCCTCTTCGCCTATGGGAGTTCAATCCTGAGGGACCGCATGTCATTCAAAATTTTCTCGGCCTGACGCACGAGGAGATGTACAAGTCATTCTTCGGACCTCAGGTGGAGTGTCCGGAAATCACCGAGGACGTGGGCCTGAGTAGTAACCGCACCACCGAACAGGTAAGGCATCTTCTGGCTGAACATACTATCACTCCTTTGTTACAAACTTATTTCTGAGAGTTTGCTTTTTGACTAGGACTGGCTAACAAAGGCGATGTTGATTCGGTGTTCGGCCCCCCTCCCCGAGGGTTTGGAAAATCCGGTATCGGAAAAGATGCTCCATACCGCACCTTGTTGGGGAACGTAGTAATTTCAAAATTTTCCTACGCACACGCAAGATCATGGTGATGCATAGCAACGAGAGGGGAGAGTGTTGTCTACGTACCCTCGTGGACCAAAAGCGGAAGCGTTATGACAACGCGGTTGATGTAGTAGTACGTCTTCACGGCCCGACCGATCAAGCACCGAAACTACGGCACCTCCGAGTTCTACCACACGTTCAGCTCGATGACGATCCCTGGACTCCGATCCAGCAAAGTGTCAGGGAAGAGTTCCGTCAGCACGACGGCGTGGTGACGATCTTGATGTTCTACCGTCGCAGGGCTTCGCCTAAGCACCGCTACAATATTATCGAGGATTATGGTGGAAGGGGGCACCGCACACGGCTAAGAAAACGATCACGTGGATCAACTTGTGTGTCTAGGGGTGCCCCCTGCCCCCGTATATAAAGGAGCAAGGGGAGGAGGCCGGCCGGCCCTATAGGCGTGCCAAGGAGGAGTCCTCCTCCTAGTAGGAGTAGGACTCCTACTAGGAGGGGGAAGGAAGTGGGGAAGGAGAAGGAAAGGGGGGCGCCGCCCCCCCTCTCCTAGTCCAATTCGGACCAGGGGGAGGAGGCGCGCGGCCCACCCTGGCTGCCCTTCTCTTTCACCACTAAGGCCCATATGGCCCATTACTTCTCCGGGGAGGGGGGGGGGTCCGGTAACCCTCTGGTACTTCGGTTTTCTCCGAAATCACCCGGAACACTTCCGGTGTCCGAATATAGCTGTCCAATATATCAATCTTTATGTCTCGATCATTTCGGGACTCCTCTTTATGTCCGTGATCACATCCGGGACTTGGAACTAACTTTGGTACATTAAAACTCATAAACTCATAATATAACTGTCATCGAAACCTTAAGCGTGCGGACCCTACGGGTTCGAGAACAATGTAGATATGACCGAGACATGTCTCCGGTCAATAACCAATAGCAGAACCTGGATGCTCATATTGGCTCCTACATATTCTATGAAGATCTTTATCGGTAAGACTGCATAACAACATACGTTGTTCCCTTTGTCATCGATATGTTACTTGCCTGAGATTCGATCATCGGTATCTCAATACCTAGTTCAATCTCATTACCGACAAGTCTATTTACTCGTTTCGTAATACATCATCTCGCAACTAACTCATTAGTTGCAATGCTTGCAAGGCTTATGTGATGTGCAATACCGAGAGGGCCCAGAGATACCTCTCTGACAATCGGAGTGACAAATCCTAATCTCGAAATACGCCAACCCAACATTTACCTTTGGAGACACCTGTAGAGCTCCTTTATAATCACCCAGTTACGTTGTGACGTTTGGTAGCACACAAAGTGTTCCTCCGGCAAACGGGAGTTGCATAATCTCATAGTCATAGGAACATGTATAAGTCATGAAGAAAGCAATAGCAACATACTAAACGATCGGGTGCTAAGCTAATGGAATGGGTCATGTCAATCACATCATTCTTCTAATGATGTGATCCCGTTAATCAAATAACAACTCTTTTGTTCATGGTTAGGAAACATAACCATCTTCGATTAACGAGCTAGTCAAGTAGAGGCGTACTAGTGACACTCTGTTTGTCTATGTATTCACACATGTATTATGTTTCCGGTTAATACAATTCTAGCATGAATAATAAACATTTATCATGATATAAGGAAATAAATAATAACTTTATTATTGCCTCTAGGGCATATTTCCTTCAGTCTCCCACTTGCACTAGAGTCAATAATCTAGTTCACATCGCCATGTGATTCAACACTAATAGTTCACATCACCATGTGATTAACACCAATAGTTCACATTGTCATGTGACCTATACCCAACGGGTTTACTAGAGTCAGTAATCTAGTTCACATCGTTTATGTGATTAACACCCAAAGAGTACTAAGGTGTGATCATGTTTTGCTTGTGAGATAATTTTAGTCAACGGGTCTGTCACATACAGATCCGTAAGTATTTTGCGAATTCTATGTCTACAATGCTCTGCACGGAGCTACTCTAGCCAATTGCTCCCACTTTCAATATGTATCTAGATCGAGACTTAGAGTCATCCAGCTTTGTGTCAAAACTTGCATCGACGTAACTTTTTACGATGAACCTTTTTTCACTTCCATAATTGAGAAATATTTCCTTATTCCACTAAGGATAATTTTGACCGCTGTCCAGTGATCTACTCTTTGATCACTATTGTACTCCCTTGCTTAACACAGTGTAGGGTATACAATAGATCTGGTACACAACATGGCATACTTTATAGAACCTATGGCTGAGGCATAGGGAATGACTTTCATTCTCTTTCTATCTTCTGCCGTGGTCGGGTTTTGAGTCTTACTCAATTTCACACCTTGTAACACAGCCAAGAACTCTTTCTTTGACTGTTCCATTTTTGAACTACTTCAAAATATTGTCAAGGTATGTACTCATTGAAAAATCTTATCAAGCGTCTTGATCTATCTCTATAGATCTTGATGCTTAATATGTAAGCAGCTTCACCGAGGTCTTTCTTTGAAAAACTTCTTTCAAAACACTCCTTTATGCTTTGTAGAATAATTCTACATTATTTCCGATCAACAATATGTCATTCACATATACTTATCAAAATGTTGTAGTGCTCCCACTCACTTTCTTGTAAATACAGGCTTCACCACAAGTCTGTATAAAACTATATGCTTTGATCATCTCATCAAAGCGCATATTCTAACTCCGAGATGCTTGCACCAGTCCATAGATGGATCGCTGGAGCTTGCACATTTTGTTAGCACCTTTAGGATTGACAAAACCTTCTGATTGCATCATATACAATAAATCCATTAAGGAATGCAGTTTTTTATCCATTTGCCAGATTTCATAAAATGCAGCAATTGCTAACATGATTCGGACAGACTTAAGCATCGCTATGAGTGAGAAAATTTCATCGTAGTCAACACCTTGAACTTGTCGAAAACCTTTTTGCGACAATTCTAGCTTTGTAGATAGTAACACTACTATCAGCGTCCGTCTTCCTCTGGAAGATCCATTTGATCTCAATGGCTCGCCGATCATTGGGTAAGTCAATCAAAGTCCATACTTTGTTCTCATACATGGATCTCATCTCAGATTTCATGGCCTCAAGCCATTTCGCGGAATCTGGGCTCATCATCGCTTCCTCATAGTTCGTAGGCTCGTCATGGTCAAGTAACATGACCTCCAGAACTGGATTACCGTACCAATCTGGTGCGGATCTCACTCTGGTTTTACCTACGAGGTTCGGTAGTAACTTGATCTGAAGTTACATGATCATCATCATTAGCTTCCTCACTAATCGGTCTAGTAGTCACAGGAACATATTTCCGTGATGAACTACTTTCCAATAAGGGAGCAGGTGCAGTTACCTCATCAAGTTCTACTTTCCTCCCACTCACTTCTTTCGAGAGAAATTCCTTCTCTAGAAAGGATCCATTCAAAGCAATGAATATCTTGCCTTCGGATCTGTGATAGAAGGTGTACCCAATATTTTCTTTTGGGTATCCTATGAAGACGCACTTCTTCGATTTGGGTTTGAGCTTATCAGGTTGAAACTTTTTCACATAAGCATTGCAACCTAAAACTTTAAGAAACGACAGCTTATGTTTTTTTGCCAAACCATAGTTCATACGGTGTCGTTTCAACGGATTTAGATGGTGCCCTATTTAACGTGAATGCAGCTGTCTCTAATGCATAACCCCAAAACGATAGTGGTAGATCGGGAAGAGACATCATAGATCGCACCATATCTAATAAAGCACGGTTATGACGTTCGGACACACCATTACATTGTGGTGTTCCAGGTGGCGTGAGTAGTGAAACTATTTCACATTGTTTTTAACTGAAGGCCAAACTCGTAACTCAAATACTCTTCTCTACGATCAGATCGTAGAAACTTTATTTTCTTGTTACGATGATTTTTCACTTCACTCTGAAATTCTTTGAACTTTTCAAATGTTTCAGACTTATGTTTCATCAAGTAGATATACTCATATCTGCTCAAATCATCTGTGAAGATCAGAAAATAATGATACCTGTCGCGAGCCTCAATATTCATCGGACCACATACATCAGTATGTATGATTTCCAACAAATCTGTTGCTCACTCCATTGTTCCGAAGAACAGAGTCTTAGTCATCTTGCCCATGAGGCATGGTTCGCAAGCATCAACTGATTCATAATCAAGTGATTCCAAAAGCCCATCAGCATGGAGTTTCTTCATGCGCTTTACACCAATATGACCTAAACGGCAGTGCCACAAATAAGTTGCACTATCATTATTAACTTTGCATCTTTTGGTTTCAATATTATGGTTATGTGTATCACTACGATCGAGATCCAACGAACTATTTTCATTGGGTGTGTAACCATATAAGGTTTTATTCATGTAAACAGAACAACTATTCTCTTACTTAAATGAATAACCGTATTACAATAAACATGATCAAATCATATTCATGCTCAACGCAAACACCAAATAACACTTATTTAGGTTCGACACTAATCCCGAAATTATAGGGAGTGTGCGATGATGATCATATCAATCTTGGAACCACTTCCAACACACATCGTCACTTCACCCTTAACTAGTTTTTGTTTATTCTGCAACTCCCGTTTCGAGTTACTAATCTTAGCAACTGAACTAGTATCAAATACTGAGGGGTTGCTATAAACACTAGTAAAGTACACATCAATAACATGTATATCAAATATACTTATGTTCACTTTGCCATCCTTCTTATCCGCCAATCACTTGGGGTAGTTCCGCTTCCAGTGACCAGTCCCTTTGCAGTAGAAGCACTTAGTCTCAGGCTTAGGAACAGACTTGGGCTTCTTCACTCGACCAGCAACTTGCTTGCTATTCTTCTTGAAGTTCCCCTTCTTCCCTCTGCCCTTTTCTTGAAACTAGTGGTCTTGTCTACCATCAAAACTTGATGTTTTTCTCGATTTCTACCTTCGTCAATTTCAGCATTACGAAGAGCTTGGGAATCGTTTCCGTTATCCCTTGCATATCATAGTTCAGCACGAAGTTCTACTAACTTGGTGATGGTGACTAGAGAATTCTGTTAATCACTATTTTATCTGGAAGATTAACTCCCACTTGATTCAAGCAATTGTAGTACCCAGACAATCTGAGCACATGCTCACTAGTTGAGCGATTCTCCTCCATCTTTTAGCTATAGAACTTGTTGGAAACTTCATATCTCTCAACTCGGGTTTTTGCTTGAAATATTAACTTCAACTCATGGAACATCTCATATGTTCCATGACGTTCAAAACGTCTTTGAAGTCCTGATTCTAAGCCGTTAAGCATGGTGCACTAAACTATCAAGTAGTCATCATATTGAGCTAGCCAAACATTCATAATGTCTGCATCTGCTCCTGTAATAGGTCTGTCACCTAGAGGTGCATCAAGGACATAATTTTTCTATGCAGCAATGAGGATAAACCTCAGATCACGGATCCAATCCGCATCATTGCTACTAACATTTTTCAACACAATTTTCTCTAGGAACATATAAAAATAAACACAGGGAAGCAACAGCACGAGCTATTGATCTACAACATAATTTGCAAAATACTACCAGGACTAAGTTCATGATAAATTTAAAGTTCAATTAATCATATTACTTAAGAACTCCCACTTAGAAAGACATCCCTCTAATCTTCTAAGTGATCACGTGATCCAAATCAACTAAACCATGTCCGATCATCACGTGAGATGGAGTAGTTTCAATGGTGAACATCACTGTGTTGATCATATCTACTATATGATTCACGCTCGACCTTTCGGTGTCCGTGTTCCGAGGCCATATCTGTATATGCTTGGCTCGTCAAGTATAACCTGAGCATTCCGCGCGTGCAACTGTTTTGCACCCGTTGTATTTGAACGTAGAGCCTATCACACCCGATCATCACGTGGTGTCTTAGCACAAAGAACTTTCGCAACGGTGCATACTCAGGGAGAACACTTCTTGATAATTAGTGAGAGATCATCTTAAAATGCTACCGTCAAACTAAGCAAAATAAGATGTATAAAAAGATAAACATCATATGCAATCAAAATATATGTGACATGATATGGCCATCATCATCTTGCGCCTTTGATCTCCATCTCCAAAGTACTGTCATGATCTCTATCGTCACCAGCATGACACCATGATCTCCATCATCTTGATCTATATCAATGTGTCGTCACATGGTTGTCTCACCAACAATTGCTCTTGCAACTATTGCTATCGCATGGCGATAAAGTAAAGCAATCATTTGGCGCTTGCATCTTATGCAATAGAGAGATAACCATAAGGCTTTTGCCAGTTGCCGATAACTTCAACAAAACATGATCATCTCATACAACAACTTATATCTCATCACGTCTTGACCATATCACATCACAACATGCCCTGCAAAAACAAGTTAGACGTCCTCTACTTTGTTGTTGCAATTTTTACGTGGCTGCTACGCACTTAAGCAAGAACCAATCTTACCTACGCATCAAAAACCACAACGATAGTTTGTCAAGTTGGTGCTTTTTTAACCTTCGCAAGGACCGGGCGTAGCCACACTCGGTTCAACTAAAGTTGGAGAAACTGACACCCGCCAGCCACCTGTGTGCAAAGCACGTCGGTAGAACCAGTCTCGCGTAAGCGTACGCGTAATGTCGGTCCGGGCCGATTCATCCAACAATACCGCCGAACCAAAGTATGACATGCTGGTAAGCAGTATGACTTATATCGCCCACAACTCACTTGTGTTCTACTCGTGCACAACATCAGCACATAAAACCTAGGCTCGGATGCCACTGTTGTGGAACGTAGTAATTTCAAAATTTTCCTACGCACACGCAAGATCATGGTGATGCATAGCAACAAGAGGGGAGAGTGTTGTCTACGTACCCTCGTAGACCGAAAGCGGAAGCGTTATGACAACGCGGTTGATGTAGTCGTACGTCTTCACGGCCCGACCGATCAAGCACCGAAACTACGACACCTCTGAGTTCTAGCACACGTTCAGCTTGATGACGATCCCCGGACTCCGATCCAGCAAAGTGTCGGGGAAGAGTTCCGTCAGCACGACGGCGTGGTGACGATCTTGATGTTCTACCGTCGCAGGGCTTCGCCTAAGCACCGCTACAATATTATCGAGGATTATGGTGGAAGGGGGCACCGCACACGGCTAAGAAAACGATCACGTGGATCAACTTGTGTGTTTAGGGGTGCCCCCTGCCCCCGTATATAAAGGAGCAAGGGGAGGAGGCCGCCCGGCCCTATAGGCGCGCCAAGGAGGAGTCCTCCTCCTAGTAGGAGTAGGACTCCTACTAGCAGGGGGAAGGAAGTGGGGAAGGAGAAGGAAAGGGGGGCGCCGCCCCCCTCTCCTAGTCCAATTTGGACCAGGGGGGAGGAGGCGCGCGGCCCACCCTGGCTGCCCTTCTCTTTCACCACTAAGGCCCATATGGCCCATTACTTCTCCCGGGGGGGTTCCGGTAACCCTCCGGTACTCCGGTTTTCTCCGAAATCACCCGGAACACTTGCAGTGTCCGAATATAGCTGTACAATATATCAATCTTTATGTCTCGACCATTTCGAGACTCCTCGTTATGTCTGTGATCACATCCGGGACTCCGAACTAACTTCGGTACATCAAAACTCATAAACTCATAATATAACTGTCATCGAAACCTTAAGCGTGCGGACCCTACGGGTTCGAGAACAATGTAGACATGACCGAGACATGTCTCCGGTCAATAACTAATAGCGGAACCTGGATGCTCATATTGGCTCCTACATATTCTACGAACATCTTTATCGGTCAGACCGCATAACAACATACATTGTTCCCTTTGTCATCGGTATGTTACTTGCCCGAGATTCGATCGTCGGTATCTCAAGACCTAGTTCAATCTCGTTACCGATAAGTCTCTTTACTCATTTCGTAATACATCATCTCGCAACTAACTCATTAGTTGCAATGCTTGCAAGGCTTATGTGATGTGCAATACCGAGAGGGCCCAGAGACACCTCTCCGACAATCGGAGTGACAAATCCTAATCCCGAAATACGCCAACCCAACATTTACCTTTGGAGACACCTGTAGAGCTCCTTTATAATCACCCAGTTACGTTGTGACGTTTGGTAGCACACAAAGTGTTCCTCTGGCAAACGGGAGTTGCATAATCTCATAGTCATAGGAACATGTATAAGTCATGAAGAAAGCAATAGCAACATACTAAACGATCGGGTGCTAAGCTAATGGAATGGGTCATGTCAATCACATCATTCTTCTAATGATGTGATCCCGTTAATCAAATAACAACTCTTTTGTTCATGGTTAGGAAACATAACCATCTTCGATTACCGAGCTAGTCAAGTAGAGGCGTACTAGTGACACTCTGTTTGTCTATGTATTCACACATGTATTATGTTTCCGGTTAATACAATTCTAGCATGAATAATAAACATTTATCATGATATAAGGAAATAAATAATAACTTTATTATTGCCTCTAGGGCATATTTCCTTCACACCTTGCCCGGAGCCCTTGAAGGACGATACTATGGAGGATAATGCGGGCGGACGTGGGCCCCCAACAATGCCCATTCTAGCTGAGGGAGCGAGCGTCTCCATGAAGGAAGACGACTAGAAGAGGAAAAGGACTGCGCCCGGGGATTCGGAAGCCAAAGCTTCCAAACGGGAGAAGAAGTCTCCCACAGAGGGTCCTACCTTGGGGGGCGCCGTTGCCGCACAAAGTCCGCGGGGGGGGGGGGTCAATTCTCCCGCGAGTCGTAAGTGACCCGAAATACTTTAATAGTACAGATATGCCATATTTTTCTTCTGAGAAGATAACCACCGCATATATTTTTGTAGTTCGGGCCTTAGCCCCTCTCAAATGAGCTCGTCTTCGGGGGATCTTCTTCTAGAGATGATGGAGAGCGAAACGCCTCCTCCGGACTCCTCCGCTCCGGAAGCGGGCAACCCTGAAGTGTCGTCGCGGAGGGCCTCTCCGAGTCCGGTGAGGCCAGAAGATAATCCCATTGACCCCTGAAGCTCCCAGTGTCCGGCTCCCGAAGAGAGCAGACAAAAGAGTCTGGCACCGTCTAGTGTGCGATCGGATGTTCTAAGGGATTTGGTGGGGCGAGCGGCCATCTCAGATGAACACCGTGTGCTGATGAATACGGTGATGGAGAGAATATCATCCGCTGAAAGCGGATTGCATGAAGCTTTTATGAGTCTACTGACAGGCTTTGAGGTACGTAAAAGAATGTATGATAGTCCTGCACATGCTAGGTGTGCCCTGTGTAGATAGTAGCCCCTGAGACTCTGGTTGTCGTCGGAAACGACGATGAACAGAGGATCATATTCCCAGGTAATAACCATACTGCCTCTATGTGTAGGTGATGGAAGCTCCGGTGGCTAGCCAGACTAGCAAGTTTGCCCATTTAGAACAGCAGTTGGATGCGGCAGACGCCGACATCGAGCTTGTTAACAAAAGGCTTGACGAGGCACAGGGTAAGTGTCATTATCTGGTAAACACCACAATAGGAAGAGCAGTATGATGCCATCATCTTTAATATGTTGTGACTATAGATGGAGCCAAGGAACAAGCGAGGTTGGGTAATGCGGCTGCTTTGAAGGCGGCCGAAGAGTTGCAAGCCGAGAAGGCCGCGCATGGCAAGAGCCGAGACAAGATGGCCAAGATGGCCATAGAATTAAAAGCCGCCGCCGACTGTTGCCGGGTTCTTGAAAAGGAAAACCAAGCGAAGGCATCGGACCTTGAGAAGGCTGCTGCGATGAGAAAAGACCTCCGTTCTGCTATGAGGGCAAAGAAGGAGGAGCTGCGGGAAGCCGGGGATATTGTAGCTGGGAAATCCTTTATGTTGCGGAGGAAGTTCGGAGATCCACGGTATGCCCCTCTGGATCGGCTGTGGAGTTCGGAGGATGTGTATATGGATTTGGCGGCGAGCGCTGCCGATGCGGCCAAGTACTTCCAGGGTCAGACGGACCGTGAAGTAGACCAGCTGTTTTGGAGACAATTCCATTCTCCCGAGCGTCCACTTTCATTGACTGATCAATTAGCTGAATGGGCCGAACTAAATAGGTTGTCCGGACTCTCCATGAGGTCTGTTGTTGATCAGCTATGGCCGGAAAGGTCAAAACCGAACAGCTATTTCAGCTTGGTGCAGCAGTTCCTTGACGTGGTGCTGCGCATTAATGTGATGAAGAGGTCGGCGTGCATAGAGGGCGCACGGATGGCCTTTGCCCGTGTTAAGG
Source organism: Triticum aestivum (assembly GCF_018294505.1). NCBI lineage: Eukaryota > Viridiplantae > Streptophyta > Magnoliopsida > Poales > Poaceae > Triticum > Triticum aestivum. The sequence continues at coordinate 587,389,463 of NC_057803.1, read as the reverse complement.
CATACTGGGCGGAGATGGATGCTACCAATGTTGCAGCGCGGGATTCAGCTATAGGTCGAAAGGCTGCTGAGCACTACTTTGAAGAAGTTCTTGAGGGTGCCCGTTTGATAGAGACCCAGTGCTCAAAAAATATTATGTTTGAGTGATATGTAATCTCATTGTAAGATAAATGCTTTTATAAATTTTTATAAGGCTATTTTCATACTTTTGCCTGAAAGTAATATGATGCCTCCTAGGCGGCCGTTTATGTATACATGTGTATAACCTGAAAGATTGCAGTCGTTGGCTTCAACCCCCCCGCATATAATGTGGAGGTGCTCACAAAAACACGCGTTCACACTTATCCCAACGTCTTGGTCCTATTAAGGAGGTGATAGCGGAGCAAGCGAGGCAACCGGACTATAATGCTTTAGCACTTTCACTTAGCCATAGGATTTTGACAGTGGGTCTACTAGATAGCCCCTGGTGGCTCCGCACTCTCCCGGTTCCAGGGTGCATACATGCCTGGCCGGAAAATGGCCCTTCGTTAAGGCGGAGGAATTCTAACATTCCCACAGGTCATCGAGTGGTTGACCAGTCTCGCACTATATCATGATAGTCAGGTTTCGACTTTCTCTACTGAGGTACTCGTCCGGATGAACCAGGGCACAATCGCAGTAGTTCTCCTGGTGCTACCTTAGCTGGTAAAGCGGAACGTAAGGCACCAAAACACAGGAGCCGGGCAAACCCAACATTTGACCAAAGACAATGATTCGGAGCTGATGCATATAGGGCCAAACTCGCGACGCCGAACACTCCCTAAGGTATTCGGTCTTTGTGGTATAAACCGGGCCTAAATAATGGCCTTTGTAAGAAGCCCCTTGTGTCCAGGTACGTGCATTGTTCTGGCGTGGCCACATGCCAAGACGTCAGCATCCTTCTCAACGGTGGATATGTGTCAACAAGAGACAGTAAAAAAAGGTTTATGCAGGGTCTTAATCTAAAAAGAATCCTTGGAGCGGGTCCCTGCTGCACGTCTGCGCCTGTGTCTCCATTGTGCCGTATCCTGGACGGGTGTAGCACGATGATCGTCTGTAGAAGAGAGGAAGTTAAGTGAAAAAGTTGTCATACAAAAAGGATAGTTTTTAAAGAAACCATGTATAATTCAAGATGATAAGAAATTGCCACTTGTCTGCGCGCGTTGAGCCCCTTGTATTGACAAATAGGGGTGTGACCACTTATTCGGTATAAATAGCGGCGTCGGACTGGACGACCTATTTGGATGCTTTCACTGGTCCGGGCGCCTTTAGTGTGCGGCTGCCACAGCAGCCGCACTCTCTTCGGCGCAGAGATCGCTTGATATTTCCGTTCACTGAAATGATGCCACGTGGACCGGGCATCTTGAGTGTGAGGGAGGCGTAGTGTGGTGTTGCATTAAAACGAGCGAAAGCTTCGCGTCCGAGCAGTGCTTGATAGCCACTTTGAAACGGAGCGATGTGGAAGGTTAAATGCTCATGACGGAAGTTATCGGGAGAGCCGAATATAACCTGTAGTAGGAGGGAGCCCGTACAACGAGCCCCTGGGCCTGGCGTTACTCCTTTAAAGGTAGTATTGCTATGGCGAATTTGTGTTGGGTCTAACCCCATCCCGCGGATTGTATCCTGATATATTAAGTTTAGGCTGCTGCCGCCGTCCATCAAGACTCGTGTGAAGTGATATCCGACAATTACTGGGTCTAATACCAGGGCAGCCCATCCTGCGTGTCGGATACTTGCTGAGTAATCGCGATGGTCGAAAGTGATCGGTTGAGACGACCAGTGGCAGGGCTTCGTGGTGACAGGCACTTGGGTATATTTTCCTGGGAGTGCCGTGTTGTTTTTTCCCTTGATCACGTGTAACACATTTACTGTTTTGACTTCTGGTGGAAATTTCTTTTGTTCCGCCGTTTCTTGCTTGGGAGGCTCGTCCTCGTCTTCACTTGGTGTATCCTCCCCCTTATGTACGGCGTTGAGCTTGCCGGACTGCTTGAAGACCCAACATTCTCTATGGGTATGATTAGCAGGTTTACCAGGGGTACTATGGATCGAGATACTTGGTCCAGAATTTTGTTGAGGCTGGGCAGTTCATCCCTGGTGCCTTTAGGGGGCGGCTTTTGACCTGGCCGAGAGCTTTTGAATCCGGCATTTACTGCCGTGCCCTTCGTGCCGTCTTCTTTATTCTGGCGTTTTTTATTGCTGTTGCGCCATGATTTCCCGTTTCCATCTCTAACTTCAGATGTACTGGGGTCGCTGGTGCTGCATATGGCTAGCCAGCTGTCCTCACCCGTGCAAAAGCGGGTCATGAGGTTCGTTAATGCGGCCATCGTTCTCGGCTTATTTTGGCCTAGGTGTCTGTTGAGCCATTCGTCACGGACGCTATGCTTGAAAGCTGCCAAGGCTTCAGCGTCCGGACAGTCGACAATCTTGTTCTTTTTAGTAAGAAACCTGTTCCAAATCTTTCGGGCTGACTCTCCGGGCTGTTGAGTTATATGACTCAAATCGTCCGCATCCGGGGGTCGGACATAAGTCCCTTGAAAATTTGCCCGAAAGGCATCTTCGAGCTCTTCCCAACTTCCAATGGAGCTTTCGGGGAGGCCTTTGAGCCAGTGACGAGCTGGCCCTTTGAGCTTGAGGGGTAGGTACTTGATGGCGTGGAGATCATCTCCTCGAGCCATATGGATATGAAGGATGTAGTCCTCAATCCAGACCCCAGGGTCTGTTGTTCCGTCGTATGCCTCTATGTTTACGGGCTTGAATCCCTCTGGAAATTCGTGGTCCAGCACCTCATCGGTGAAACATAGGGGGTGTGCGGCACCCCTGTAGCTGGGTGTACCGCGTTGTTCGGATGTTTGCTGTGTTGCATTGTATGCTGGGGCGCGCTTGCGTGGTCCATAGATGGATCTGGTTGCGCCGTCCTTTGGGTGCGAGCCCTCGCATGGGTCGCGTATTGTATTGTGAGCGGCGTTGTATGCCGCTCTGTGTTGGTAGAGGGGTTGTCTATCCGACCCGGTGGCTGCTTTGTTATTTGGTTGTGGGGGTTCTGAGGCCTCCTCATCGAATTCGGGTAGCAGCTTCCGCTTTGGGTAGCTCTTGGAGGGGCGATTGTCGCCGTACCTTGCTGCAGTGTTGAGTATTTTACTCCATCTGATTTGGAGTGTGTCTTGCGCGGCCTTGAGTCTTTGCTTCTGCTTTTTCAGGCTCCTTGCGGTGGCAACAAGCCTTTTACGGGCAGTCTGCTGCTCCGGGTGTCTGTCTGGTGTTATGTCGTCCGGATCATTATCCTTGATAGGATTTGTTTGTTCGGTTTGATTATCCGGATTGCCGTTGTCCGGCAGCGGTTCGCCCTGCTCCAGCACTGGGTCTGTGTGATCGCTATTTCTGTCGAGGCAGGATTTGGGGCGGCGCTTGTGTCGCCGCTTTGACTGCTTTTCGAGGGAACAAGCCTTCAGTGCATCCTTCCGCTCCTCGTTGTCATCTTTTGGTGCGTCCACCATGTATACGTCATATGACGAGGTGCCGTTCCAGGGCCCAATAGGCGCTGGTTCTTCATCGTCTCCTTCATCCGCGTCCATACCGTCGATGTCCGTGGAGTCGAAGTCGAGCATGTCGGTTAAATCATCGATAGTGGCTACAAAGTGGGTGGTGGGTGGGCTTTGAATTTCTTCATCGTCCGCATCCCAATGTCACTGACCGTAGTCCGACCAGGGCTCTCCTGATAAAGAGAGAGACTTTAGTGATTTTATAATATCGCCAAAGGGCGAGTGCTGAAAGATGTCCGCGGCAGTAAACTCCATGATTGGCGTCCAATCAGATTCGATCGGCAGAGGCGCGAATGGTTCAGAGTCCGGAGAGGAGTCCGGCTCCTTGGAATCATGAGTCTTGCTTAGTGCGGGGCTGGTGTTCGGCTCGATCGCCACTAGGATCACAGCCCCCGAGGCGGCGTCCAACCACCCATCCTCGATCGGCGTGGTTGGCTCCGAATTAAGGGTCGAAGCCGATGCGGGTGCGGCCTTCAAGGCACTGTTAGGCGGCAGAGCTAGATCATGCTCGTCGTGGCAGTGCGGCGCGCTCGGCAGTGGCTCGAATCCGTCGAAGATCAAGTCCCCGCGGATGTCAGCCGTGTAGTTTAAACTTCCAAATCTGACCTAATGGCCAGGGGCATAGCTTTTGATCTGCTCCAGATGGCCAAGTGAATTGGCCCGCCGTGCAAAGCCGCCGAAGACAGAGATCTGTCCAGGGAGACAAGTTTCACCCTAGACCGCATCACTATCGATGATCGTGGGAGCCATCAAGCCTGACGGCAACGACACAGAGGAACTCTCAATGAAAGCACAAATGTTGGTGTCAAAACCGGCGGATCTCGGGTAGGGGGTCCCGAACTGTGCGTCTAGGCCGGATGGTAACAGGAGGCAAGGGACACGAAGTTTTACCCAGGTTCGGGCCCTCCCGATGGAGGTAAAACCCTACGTCCTACTAGATTAATATTGATGATATGGGTAGTACAACAGTAGATCTACCACTAGATCGGAGAGGCTAAACCCTAGAAGCTAGCCTATGGTATGATTGTTGTTGTGTGTGTTGTCCTACAGACTAAAACCCTCCGGTTTATATAGACACCGGATAGGGTTAGGGTTACATAGAGTTGGTTAGAATGGTAGGAGATCTGCATATCCGTATCGCCAAGCTTGCCTTCCACGCCAAGGAAAGTCCCTCCCGGACACGGGACGAAGTCTTCAATCTTGTATCTTCATAGTCCAGGAGTCCGGCTAAAGGTATAGTCCGGCCATGCGGACACCCCCTAATCCAGGACTCCCTCAGTGGATATAAATTCACTAAAGTGCTTATGGATGGAGGTAGTAGCATCAACATCCTCTACTATGAGACGTTTCATCGGATGGGGTTGACTAATAAGAGTCTTAAGCAACCCAACACTATTTTTCATGGTGTGGTACCTGGCAAGTCGGCATACCCAGTTGGTAAGATTGAACTGGAAGTAGCCTTTGGGGATGAATATGATTCCAGAGCGGAGAAATTAACCTTTGAGGTGGTTAAGATCAAAAGCCCATATCATGCTCTGTTCGGACGGCCGGCTTACGCCAAGTTCATGGCTCGGCCGTGTTATGTGTACTTGCAGCTCAAGATGTCGGGTTATAAGGGCACCATTACAGTACATGGAAGCCAGAAAATAGCCCTGGAGTGTGAAGAAGGAGATGCTGCATATGCTGAGTCTGATTGTGCAACAGAGGAGTTAAAGTTTTATAAGGATAATGTTGACCCGACAGACATGACGTCTTTAAAGAAGCCAACAATGGAGCATGAGCCGGTGTTGAAATTCAAGTCAGCTGATGACACCAAGATGGTTGATTTTGTGCCCGGGGACTCATCCAAGCAGTTTTTCATCAGTGCCAACTTGGATCCAAAATAGGAAAGCGCGCTCATCGAGTTCATCCATGAGAACCGGGGCATCTTTGCATGGAAACCTTCCGACATGCCGGGTGTCCCGAGAGAACTCGCTGAGCACACTCTCAATATTGATCCAAAGTTTAAGCCGGTCAGGCAATTTTTCCGATGGTTCAACGAGAAACGGCGCAAGGCCATTGGAGAAGAGGTGGCCCGGCTCTTAGCGGCCGAGTTCATTGTGGAAGTCTTTCACCCAGAGTGGTTGGCAAACCCGGTGCTTGTACTAAAAAAGAATGACACCTGGCGTATGTGTGTGGATTACACCGATTTAAACAAAGCTTGTCCAGCTAACCCTTTTGCCCTCCCCCGTATTGATCAGATCATTGATGCTATGGCGGGTTGCGCGCGTTTGAGTTTTCTAGATGCTTATTCAGGTTATCATCAGATCAAGATGGCTGATACGTCTCCAACGTATCTATAATTTTTGATTGCTCCATGCTATATTATCTACTGTTTTGGACTATATTGGGCTTTATTTTCCACTTTTATATTATTTTTGGGACTAACCTATTAACTGGAGGCCCAGCCCAGAATTGTTGTTTTTTGCCTATTTCAGTGTTTCGGAGAAACAGAATATCAAACGGAGTCCAAATAGAATAAAATCTTCGGGAACGTGATTTTCTCACCGAACATGATCCAGGAGACTTGGAACCTACTCCAAGGAGTCAAAGAGGAGGTCAAGAGGGTGGGGGCGCCCCCTAGGGCGCGCCCCCTGCCTTGTGGGCCCCTCGGTGCTCCACCGACGTACTCCTTCCTCCTATATATACACACGTACCCCCAAACGATCAGAACAGGAGCCAAAAACCTAATTCCACCGCTGCAACTTTCTGTATCCATGAGATCCCATCTTGGGGCCTGTTCCGGAGCTCCGCCAGAAGAGGGCCGTCATCACGGAGGGCTTCTACATCATCCTAGCCCCTCCGATGAAGTGTGGGTAGTTTACCTCAGACCTTCGGGTCCATAGTTAGTAGCTAGATGGCTTCTTCTCTCTTTTTGAATCTCAATACAAAGTTCTCCCCCTCTCTTGTGGAGATCTATTCGATGTAATCTTCTTTTTGCGGTGTGTTTGTTGAGACCGATGAATTGTGGGTTTATGATCAAGTCTATCTATGAATAATATTTGAATCTTCTCTGAATTCTTTTATGTATGATTGGTTATCTTTGCAAGTCTCTTCGAATTATACGTTTGGTTTGGCCAACTAGATTGGTAGTTCTTGCCATGGGAAAAGTGCTTAGCTTTGGGTTCGATCTTGTGGTGTCCTTTCCCAGTGACAGAAGGGGCAGCAAGGCATGTATTGTATCGTTGCCATCGAGGATAACAAGATGGGGTTTATTTCATATTGCATGAATTTATCTCTCTACATCATGTCATCTTGCTTAAGGCGTTACTCTGTTTTTAACTTAATACTCTAGATGCATGCTGGATAGCGGTCGATGAGTGGAGTAATAGTAGTAGATGCAAAATCATTTCGGTCTACTTGTCACGGACGTGATGCCTATATACATGATCATGCCTAGATATTCTCATAACTATGCTCAGTTCTGTCAATTGCTCAACAGTAATTTGTTCACCCACCGTAGAATACTTATGCTCTTGAGAGAAGCCACTAGTGAAACCTATGGCCCCGGGGTCTATTCTCATCATATCAATCTCCATCACTTTAATCTTGCGTTGCCTTTTACTTTGCTTTTACTTTTTACTTTGCATCTTTATGCCAAAAATATTATATCTATCAGATCTCACTCTCGTAAGTGACCGTGAAGGGATTGACAACCCCTAATCGCGTTTTTGCGAGTAGCTATCGTTTTGTGCAGGTACGAGGGACTTGAGCGTTGCCTCCTACTAGATTGATACCTTGGTTCTCAAAAACTGAGGGAAATACTTACGCTACTCTGCTGCATCATCCCTTCCTCTTCGGGGAAAACCAATGCAAGCTCAAGACGTAGCAAGAAGGATTTCGAGCGCCGTTGCCGGGGAGTCTACGCAAAAAGTCAACATACCAAGTACCCATCACAATCCCTATCTCTCGCATTACATTATTTGCTATTTGCCTCTCGTTTTCCTCTCCCCCCAATTCACCCTTGCCGTTTTATTCACCCTCTCTCTCTATCCTCCCTCTCCTTTCCGCTTGCCTCTTGTTTGCTCGTGTGCTAGTTTTTTTGCTTGTCGTCATGGCTAGTCTCATATCTTCTCCATTGTCTCCCGAGAGTGAAGTTCTACATTTTAAACAAAGGGAGGGAGAAAATCTAAAAGATGCTTGGTATAGAATTTGCAATGCTCAAAATAGATCTACCAGGAAGCAATCTACCTTAGTTCTTCTCCGCAATTTTTATGTAGGTGTTAATCCTTGGTATAGATATATCCTTGATACCATTACCAGAGGGAACTTCTTGGGTAGCCATACTTTTGATTCTTATAATGCTATGTTAGATTTATTTGGCTCACCACCTCTTTTGGTTAATGGAACCATGTTAACTTTGGAGCATGTTATGCAAAGACTTGAAATTATTGAAAATAAAGTTGCTACTATTGAATCAATTGAAAATCTAGATAAAAAGATCCACAATCAAATTACTCAATATAGATCTAAGGTAGGAATGACTTTGAAAAATATTAAGGAAAAGGAACCCATAGTTGATGAGAAGATAAACTTAGATTCTACTAGAATTGATAAACTTGAGGGTATCATTACAAACTTGGGAACCGATTTTTATTCCGTAAAGAATACTCCAAGTCCTCCTACTAAAATTGCCAAGCTTGTGTATGTTCCTAAATATAAGGATGAATCATCTAAGGAAACTGAGGATCTTAAATCTATAAGTATTCATCCCAATATTTTTGATATCATTAAGGAACCAATTGCTACAAATGAATTTTTCGATCTTGTGCCTAAAAGTTTGATAATCACTAGTAAGAAAGAAATTCCTAAGGGAAATAGATGGCTCATCAAAGAATTGCCTACCAAAGATGGCAATACCTAGATCTATCCTCGCTTTTGTGCCTAGCTAGGGGCGTTAAACGATAGCGCTTGTTGGGAGGCAACCCAATTTTATTTTTATTCCTTGCTTTTTGCTCCTGCTTAGTAATAAATAAATTATTTATCCTCTGTTTTGGTTGTGTTTTTTGTGTTTAATTAGTGTTTGTGCCAAGTAGAACCGTTGGGAAGACTTGGGGAAAGTCTTGTTGAACTTGCTGTAAAAAACAGAAACTTTAGCGCTCACGAGAACTGCTGTAATTTTTATTTGAAGAGTGATATTTAGTTAATTCTTTTTTCATATGATTAATAGATAAATTCCTCACGTCCAGAAAGTTATTTTAGAATTTTTGGGGTTCGAGATCTTGCGCTAGCTACAGATTACTACAGACTGTTCTGTTTTCGAGAGATTCTGTTTTTCGTGTGTTGTTTGCTTATTTTGATGAATCTATGGTTAGTAAAATAGTTTATAATCCATAGAGAAGTTGTAATACAGTAGGTTTAACACCAATATAAATAAATAATGAGTTCATTACAGTACCTTGAAGTGGTATTTTGTTTTCTTTCGCTAATGGAGCTCATGGGTTTTCTATTTTGAGTTTTGTGTTGTGAAGTTTTCAAGTTTTGGGTGAATTCTTTTGATGGATTATGGAACAAGGAGTGGCAAGAGCCTAATCTTGGGGATTCCCATGGCACCCCCAAGATAATCCAAGGACACCAAGAAGTCAAAGCTTGGGGATGCCCCGGAAGGCATCCCCTCTTTCGTCCACTTCCATCGGTAATTTACTTGGAGCTATATTTTTATTCACCAACATGATATGTGTTTTCCTTGGAGCGTCTTGTATTATTTGTGTCTTCATGTCTTAGTATGCCACAATCATCCTTGCTGTACACACCTTTTGAGAGAGCCATACATGAATTAAAATTTGATAGAATACTCTATGTGCTTCACTTATATCTTTTGGGCTAAGTAGTTTTGCTCAATGTGCTTCACTTATATCTTTTGAGCTAAGTAGTTTTGCTCTATGTGCTTCACTTATATCTTTTGAGCTATGTAGTTTTGCTCTATGTGCTTCACTTATATCTTTTGAGTGTTATAATTTTGCTCTATGTGCTTCACTTAGATCTTTTAGAGCACGGTGGTGGATTTGTTTTGAAGAAACTATTGATCTCTCATGCTTCACTTTATAGCTGGCCAAATGGGCCGGGTTTTTCGGGCCGGCCCGTGAGCACGCCGGCACGGCCCGCCTTGGGCCAGGCACGGCACGGTCTAAACGGGCCGGGCCCGGCACGCGGCACGCCCTAGGCCATGCTTGGGCCTGGAGGCTGGGCACGCGGGCCGGCACGGCACGGCCCGATTACATTTTTTTATTTTTTATACATCTATATATGGCCCAACATGTAAAAATAGGCTAAAAACGCTCAGTGCGTCAAATAACAGGCTAAGAATACGCGGCCCACCGTGCTAAACGGGCCAACGTGCTGGCCCATTTACTAACTGGGCCGTGCCTGGGCCTGGGGGCGCAGCACGCGGGCCGGCACGGCAC